>NC_135483.1:115732784-115777784 GCF_052094955.1 Ictidomys tridecemlineatus | reverse complement strand
CAATTCTGTATTATATAAGGGTAGAGAACTATTGTTTTGTTTCCTTTTGCAGGCTGTTATTTCTTAAAATGTTTCTGCTAAGCAAATGTAATCACGATGGCATGCGTTATTAATTCAAAATAGCTTCTCAAATGGCTCAAGCTCTGGGATGGCAGCATGTCTGTTGCAATGTCATTTGTCATAATTCTTTGCTCTTATGTAGTGCCTTTTCTACAAGCCACTCACATACTACATTTGCTTTGTGTCTATATTCAAGACAAAAAAAATAAATCCTTATTTTGTTAGAACTTTCCAATCTATTGCATCTTTTCATATTTTCACTGTAGACCATCTACTGATAGGATTGACTGGTTTTTCCCGAGATGTCCTAGAAAGAGAATTCATGCAATTGTCAAGGAAAATTATACTCCTCTGCTATAATCTCATTTGAGAATGAATTTTATGGTGGAAGCCATTTTACAATACACTCAATGATGTTTTTCTGACACTTGTCATCATTAATTATGCTTTACAAAGCCCAACTTCTTGTTTTAAATATGAATCCAAATAATTTATACCAAAGTACATTTTGAGTGCTTCAAATAACATTTAATGTTTTGTAAGAATGTTTTCATGAAAACAGTGAAAAGTAGAACACATCGACAAAAAAAAAAAACAATAATAATTTAGAATTAAAAGGGTATTCTAAGATAAATTTTGTGATTTGACTTGATGAAAAGCATTTTAGAATGTCACAAATCTGACTGGGTAGTGTCCCTTTAAAAGCAGAATGTCAGCTGCTGTCAAAATGGAATGCACCCCCAAAACTTGCTGTTTATTCATATCCCAGTTAAAGCTGAAACAAACAACTGAAACTAATCACGCTTGAAGTTGGGTATCGCCTTTGTGAGCTTTATGAGCCTATTTTTCTGAAATTAGAAATTGCCTGAGTGAAATGTTTTAGCTAAACTGCTTTCTACTGAAGTCATGATTTTTACAGTCAGATAAATGCCCCTTAAGCTCCATTTATGTAAGCGTCAGTGACATCCAGTGGCTAACAGGCTGATCACAAGTGCATCTCCCCCAGTGTGAGGGGCCCATAGTACAGAAATGGCACTGGAATCTGTTCTGCATTCGACAATGCTGTTTCTTCTCAAGAAAGTTGGTTTTACCAAATGTGGTCCTCTGTTTAAGATGACTGAACATCCCACTCTGAACTTTGAAATAGCATTGATAGAGATGAGACTTGAAAATTGGAAATAAAAATGCTCGTAGAGACTACATAGGAAAATACCATTGCTTGGAAAACATAATTAGCATCTACACTAAACCCGAAGCTTGAAACTCTGCAGGTGTTATTTAGAAATGGTTATCAGGGAGCTTACACAGCTTTCAGTTATACAAAGAGGACTTGTAAATTCTAGCGAGATTGGTTCATTATGCAGAGTTGGATGATGTTACTGTTAATGTTTCAAACACATATGCTTCATAAAATGGTCCACCTTAATTTGAAAAAGGTATTACTTGCAATTATGTCAGCTACATAAATTTATTTGCAGACAGTCAATTCATATTGATCATAACCCGACCTCACAATGACCTTGAGGAAAGGTAGTCTGTGACGGTTATAGATATTGGGATCAATACCAGAGTGCAATCGACTACACCTAGTTACTGATAAATGAAGTAAAAAGGTACACTATTTTCAGAAACAAAGATAATAACAGCTCATTTAGTCAACTGTTTGTAAAGGTTTAATATTGATACATGTAGTTATAATGACATCCTCGGGCATTTTCAAATGGCAGAAAACAATAGGGTGCAGAGTCACTGAGCACATTAAGTAGAAGGAATCATTATTTTTCCAACTCCAAATAAGAAATTCCACAATATTTATGTCAACATTGCTGAGAACCAGGGCATTCTCTGAGCAGTACAGGGAGAGAGCGTGATTCCAACTGCATGGGGCCATTTGCTTCAGTGTTCTCCATGTGCCAGGTCTTGTGAAATGAAGCACCCTATTATGGAGGAACAAAGCCTCTAGGACCACACATTGTACGTCAGTATTACCCTCTCTTGCACATTTGCAGTAGAATTAGCTTGCCTATCCACAGGTATAACCAACTGTAATCATGAGGAAGAGAGCAGTTAGTCTCAGCACATCTGCTCCAGGTCGATGCATCCCCTCTGCCACGGAAAGTTAAAAGAAAGGATGTTAGCAAAAATTTCCCCCAATTGTTCCTTTCTCTTTGCTGGGAATTCCACAGAGTGAGCACTTGGCAAGTTATGCAGAACCTAAGTAAATAGAGTCCATTGGCAAAATGGTAACAGGTTGTGCAGCTTAATTGGAGGCGGGAAGTTCAGGAGCCAGCCCGGTGTCTGCTGCACCCAGTTGGTAAATGGTGCCTGTGGTGAGAACAGAGTGATTTTGCAGTAAGCTCATTTTGGGTAACTAGTCAGCTTGCTACGCTGAGCCAAGAAATAGGAGGATTTGGTTTCAGTGTGTTTTTCTTTTTTCTTTTTTTCAGTGTAAAATATATTTCTATATCTTGAGCTTTGTTTATCTTTTGCCAGTATAATTTTAAGAAATCAGTGCCAGCACTCAGATATTGTCTTCCTCAGGGAGGGAAATGCTGAGAGACATTTGTGGCTATTAAAACCTGCAAACAGAAGGGAAAGGCTCTGTTAGCATAGATTCTACTTGAATGTTTTTCCTGAATGCTTCAGTTTCTCAGTTGATCCTATGGTTAATCTCCTGGTCACATTTCTTGGGGGCCACATGGTTTCTCACAGGGTCTTCCTGTTTGGCTTGCCCTCATGGCATTTGCTACCTCCTTTTGCTTCACTCTCATGAAGCTATTTATTAATAAACCTGTGTTTTCAATACCGTACTACATCAATAAACCTCCAAGTGGTTCCGTTAGTCAGCATTCTGGGAAATCCTGTGCTATATTGGAGAACTGTAAATCTCCATTATTGCTTCCCATAGCACAAATAAAGAAAACTCTCTTGCCTCCGTGACATCCTCTGCTTATTTTTAAGGGTGGATACACATTCTGGCATAGGCACTGTGAGGTGCTGAACTTGTGTTTATCAGTGAGTCGGAGCATCATCACTGCCAATGAAGACACCCTGAAACACCTATAATCAAAGACATGCTAATTTAAGCTATTAAGAATCAAATTAGTTCACTTCACTCCAGACTTCTCTGTTCCTGAAAACTTTAACCAATCTGGTAGGACCGGAAGATTCTGGACTTGAGATTTTTCTGTTCTGCAGCTGTGTTTCTCTGATTTTCAGTGTGTTATTAACTGTCACGAAGAAAATATCGGTAATTAGAAAGATAAGAATAGACTTTTATATACCTTTTTGATACCAGACAGAAAGAATGGGACAATCTTTGTTGTTTGTACCAACTAAAATACTTCTGGTATTTACTAAATAAGAGAAGAGTGATAATGGCACTCTTACACAATTGCAAAAATGGACTTGACCAGGGGAGGTATGGTTTCTTTCTATTTTTATGACTTCCCCAGGAGAGACACAATGGAAGTTAGGAGAAGAGGGGAATTGTACAGGGATGGATGGTAGCTGGAGGAAGATGTCTAAAACTGGCTTTGAGTCTCAGTCTGTGCTTTCTTGAGAGGTTCTTCAAAAGTTACAAGTGGTATATATCTGGCAAGAGGAAATCAATTTTTAATATTTCAAAGATGCTTGGGTAAAGCAGTTTAGAATCATAAGAAAAATTCTATCTTAATGGTCCAGAAGTCCTTGACCACTTTGTTTTCTTTAGGTCTGCCATCCTCAGCTCATTTCAAAGCAGAGTCACTTCTTTTGGGGATGGCACAAACTGCTTGACTCTGAGTTTCTGATCATCTTCTTTTGTCCATATATGCTGCCCTGGGATCTGATCAAGGACCTTCCTAACTGCTGAGATATGAGCTAAGGCATTGCAAGGTGAAGGCCTTTTAATTTTGCTACCAGCCTTTTACTTTGCATTCTTATTTAATATTTAGTAAGAATCACTACCTGAGAACAAGGGGCTGTCATCTACTGCCAGGGTCCTGTGCCTCCTAGCACTCAAGCTACTCATCACTGACTCCCTGTGAGCTAATCTACCTGGCTGGTCCCTGACCTGTTTTATTGGATAATTTTGCACTGTCCTTGATCAAAATTTTTCTTTGTGATTTAATATCAATTATGTGCACACTCTCGCCTATTATCAGCAACTCTTATGATCCCTGGGATTCTAGGTCCTACCATACTGGCATTTTATGTGGTCTACTTTTTGGGTAATCCCATACTCCTGATTGTCCCTCCAAACATACCTCTGTACTAAAACTCTAGTGTTTTATTCAGTTGGAGTGATTTCCTATGTTGGATTGCCTAATGATGAGTTCCTTGTGGATGAATGAATTATTCTGCTGGGCCTAAATGCACTGTAGTTGAGAAATCTCAAAGAAGGGACAGAGATTATATTTCAACATTAGAATTTTTCCTTGTAGCTATTGGATAATAGCATAATCCAGATATGTGAAAGGTCAGTCATCTACAGAAAGATATACAGAAAGTCTATATGTGCCTCCATGTGGGGCAGAAAAGCAGCAGCAACAGAAAGTGGCAGAGTGGATTTTAACTCAAGGCCATAGATTGACGTTCCAATCATATGCCACTTGATTTAGAACCTGAACCTTGCTGGATTCCCACATGTCTACTGTTATGGTTTGGATGTGAGGTGTTCCCCTAAAAGCTCCAGGGTTCATTTAGAAATATTCAGAGTTAAAGGGATTAGAAGGTGAGAGCTGTAATCTATTCAGTTCATACTATGGAGAGGTAAACTCTCATGTTGCTCGGGCCTGTCATGACAAACTAGTAGTAACACTAGCACACATGACCACTTTTCCAAGACTCAGGAACTTTGTTTTTCCTATAATCTTGAATTTTGGAAATGGAATCCCATATATTTTAAGGTATGAATTAAAATTTAGTGACAAATTTCCCATTTATCACTAAATGAAATTGCCCTTCAACAAGGAATGCCATAGGTACATTTTCTGTTTGGATCCATTGGCTGTAAAGAATACCTTAAATACATCAAAAATGCAAAACTGCAAAAGCAATAACACTTGACCATATTAATTAATTTTGAATTACAGTCAGTCGAACTCTTATATAAGTGCATATGACATCCCTGGTAATGCCAAATTAATTCTTTATGATCAGTGCTATTGTAATCAATACTAAATGAATTCATAATGATAAGATACTTAAAATAAAGAGTTACCACAAAAACAATAAAAAGACCATCATCATCCAAGCTGTAGCACACTAATAAAGTATTAGCTCAATAAGCTGGTGCTATCCATGACAATCAATGGCAGATACTTAATTTATTTCTACTTGCCCACATCTTGATTTTCCTGTAAGGGCAATATAGAAACATAGTCCTTTGAGTCTACTGTAAATTGTGTGGAAGGGAAGAAATACAGTACACTTATTATGAAAGAACGTTTCTGTAGCATCTACTTTCTATATCACCCCTCTGCCAAAGAACTCACGGGAAAATATACACAACAATTTACTTCCAAGTGCATTACTTTTTGTTTCTATTTCTTTTTCATGAGAACCATGTAATCAAAATATTCTCTCTCTCTTCTTTATATATGAAGATATATGCAGTGTGTGGGGGGCAAAAATCAAGGAGATGGCTACACTGGTCTCTCACGTTTTCCTTTTCATTTTAATGCTGCCAAAGACACTATGAGGGTGGAAATTGACTGCATCATGTCCATCCTTTACAGTATATCAAAGAATCAATCCATCATGAAGTCAAGAAGCTGTAAAGATTTATGTATTTCTGCCCTTCCTCCTTTTCTGCCTATCTCTCTATATCCCTTTCTTTATCCTTTACTTCCATTTCTTTTTCTTTCCGTTCTTCCTTTTCTTCTTTCTTTGTCTCTTCTATCCTAAGAACTGTTTGAACATCTCCCACATATTAAGAATGTTCTGAACCCTGGAAATACAAATAAAGAAAGAGTACTGGACTTTGTATCAGATGTGGGTCATGTCTTAGCTCTTTTGTTTTGCTTAATATTTGATTTTGGGCACAGTGGCAGAGATAAAATTAACTTCAAACTTGTCTCTCTTGGGAACATGGAAAGCTATACTTCCCAGCCTCCTTGCATTTAAATTGGATTGTGTGACTAGTTTTGTGTTATAAATTATATGTGTAGAATAATGTATGTCACTTTTGGGCCAAATCCATGAAACACTCCTATGTATTTCTTTAGTCTTCTCTTTTTTAAACCTTAAGAAGGCCTCATGTTGAAGGATGTTGGAGCCATAGAAAGAAACAACTTAAATTGCTAAGCCACTGTGTATTAGGATTCTCCAGAAAGAATAGAAAGAATAGGATACACATATGTGCACATACATGTATATTCTATTCATATGCATATAGATGCCAAATTTATATATAACTATATATGCCAAATATATATATACATATAGATAGATGTATACACACACACACACACACACACACACACACATATATATATAAAAAGCCAGAGAACCTGGAATCCTATTCAGTCTAAGTCGTCTAAGTCCAAAGGCCTGTGAGACTTATTGGAAATGCTGGTGTAAGTCCTGGAGTCTGAAGGCCATAGAACAAGGAGCTCTTACATCTAAGTACAGGAGAAGATGATGCTCCATCTTAAGAAAGAGAGAAAGAAAGCTTGCCCCTCTGCTACCTTTTTGTTTCACATGGGTGGGCCCATAATGGATTTGAATTATGCCTGCCCACATTGCAGAGGGAAAATTTTCTATTTTTATCCTACTGATTCAAATACCCATCTCTTAAAAAAATAACCTTGCGAATACACCAGAAATAATGTTTTACCAGCTATGCAAGTATCCCCGAACTCAGTCAACACATAAAATTAGCCATCACATACCTCCAGGAAAACAGTAGCCATAGAAGGGTGCCCAACCTGTGGGTTGTTTTGTGGGATGGAGAAACAAACACCCTGTTTATTTCTTTAGGAATTCTTGTTACTATAGCAAGAGTTTAACCTACCCTAAGTAAATGGGCATATCAACTCTCTGAATATGTTTCTTCATTATAAAATAGACATATTTTTTACCTATATAAGGAAGTTATAGTTAACATCACTTGAGAACTTTTTAAGTCAGAATTATGCAATGATTGAGTTTAACTGTTCACATCCTAGAATTATAATTCACACTTTCATAAAATTCATTTGGTTTAGTTATCTGTATCATGATATTAGAAGTTGAAATTTAGCTAAATATTTTATAAATGCAAATTATTTGTTGAGGATGATTAAAGCTCACATTTATAGTGAGAGTTGTATGTGAATTTCCTTCATGGTGGGCTCTGCAGGGCCCCCGTTTCTCCTTGCAGGCAGTTGTGATAACATCGTACACTTTTCTGTTTTGGAGCTTCCTGTTGAGTTACACATTTTTTTTCTGTCCCACAGTCTCCACCCAAATTTCCAATTTATATGTTAAAAGCTATTATTCTTAATCTTGGACTTTTTTAGTACTTACTAAACTACAGATATTATGTACTTTCTATTAATGAGAAGGTTTGCTTCTCATAGTCTCTGTGAATTTAGGTTCTGGCTGGGTTTTCTGCCCATCTACCTTGACAGCTGGGTATTGCTCACTCTGTTGGGTTTTTCTATATGAGAACCAAAATTCCTTCTAGGTACCAGATAGCAAAGGGGATGCTTTAAAACAGTTGAAGGAGTTTCTTATCTTTGTATTTAAAACTAAGCCACTACTCCAGCTCCTATGCTATACCACCAGCCACCTTTGACACTGATAACTTGAATTGTTCTTCTTGAGTTACTTGAGCCACCTATGCATGTAAATCAGAATTATTATATGAATATGATTGTATTAAGTCAGCATTGCTATAGAGTTCAACTCAGATGTATGAATTCATTCTTTCATATACTCATCCATTCCTTCATCTAATCTCTGTAGAATTCCTACTCTATGCCAAGGTGCTATTCTTGGTCCCCGGGATGCAGTGGTGAAAAAGAGTCATTTCTGTCTCCGATCTCAGGATGTTTTTATTCCAGCAGCAGGAAACAGATGGTAAACATTCAACAGGATGACTTCCAATTATCAAAAGTATAAAAAGTAATGGTAAGGAAGGACCGAGCATGCAGTGAGTAGTTATTTTGGAATGGGTAATTAGAAAGCACCTCTTCTGAGCCAGTGGTGATATTTGGTCTGAACTGAAATGGTGAGAGCAAGACGATTTCATCTATTAGGTATTGTAGGCATGATGCCAGTGGCTAGTTTTTAAAGGGCCCTTGAAAGTGTTTTAGGCCTGAGAAATATTATTTGCATTAATTTATGGAAAGAATACTGCAAAATCAAAATCACTAATATTTATTTTAAATGTCAATTGTAAGTAATCAACTACAACACCGCTGTTATCATTTTGTATAAATTCTACCTAAAATGCCATGTGAGTATATTTTAATGTTTGATCTGTGCTCAGAACCTACAAGGATCTTCTTGGATGAGCAAGACCTAGCTGAATGATGATCTTTGGGAAGACATTTCAGGCAGAAGATGCCTCGAAACTGAAGAGTTAGATATGACTGAGGAACAGAAAGAAAGAACAGACAGGGAGATAGGGAGAGTTGTAGGAAAAAAAGTTGGAATTGGATAGTGTCTGGTTTATGTGGAACTTTATACAGGGTAAAGAATATGGAGATGAGGCTTCACCATACGCCCTGTTGTTCTGGTTCAGGAGTGTACATGCTTGTGAATGTGTGTGTGTGTGTGTGTGTGTGTGTGTGTGTACATACATTTCAGTCTCTTTTTTCAAATGAATTTGCCTTTTAGTAGTTTTTAAAAAAAGGATAAAGGCTGTTAGTCATTTTTTCTACATACTTGAGCTCAGCACAGATTCTTGCCTTGATGCTTCTCAGACCCAAATACTCCACAGCAGCATGTCCATGTATTTAGCACTCAGGGAGCAGAGGAGAGCATCTATACTGTAGTAATTTGCTACATACTGGTAGAAGATTCTTGACTTGCACACTTAAATCCAACTATATTTGGCTTGTTTTGTTTTATCTCATTTCAACATGATATCAGACACTCTCAAAGCCAAGGAGAAATCACAAGAATTTGGACAGCCATGGAAGGCAAGAACCAGCCACCCCTTCTTGCTTTACCATGGAACCAATGGGTCATTCTAGAGCATAAACTCATAGTGGTTGCACCAAGTGCTATGTCATTCATACTTGTTTCATGGTAATACTCAATTACCATGGGAAATGAAAAATACCTTAAATTCATGGCTTTATCAGGTATGGTGCAGAACCTTCTTTTACACCATTTGTTGGAGAAGGCAGGGGGGCATTTTAGTGCTTTGCCTGCCAAGCCACAGAACATCTTTGCTGCTTTATTTTTTTCCTCCAATTGTCATTGAAAATAACTAGTCATAATGCCTTTGTAAGCCCCGCCTGGCCTGCGCTATGTGTAAATCATGCTCCCAGACAGGGCCCCTTGGTTAGAGGTCCCATTGTGGGAGTGATTTAGGTAGAGGCAGGATCATGAATAAAGAACACTCACCCTCTTCTTCAGAGGCAGGGGCGGGAGAGCCCGGGAGAGCCCTTCCCAAACATCTCTTTTCAGCACCAGTATTTGGCTAAGAGCTTTAATTTCATTAGACAAATGGGGGCTGGGTTTTTCCATGCATCTCAGCCTCCTTTTAATGTGTAAATTACATAGGATTTGCCACTCATTACAATGGTGATATGATTATTGGCCTCAAACAGACCACACTGCACAGGCCCCCAGTGATAGGCCAGCTAAGAAGTGGCATGTGTGGGAAAAATTGGATAGCACATGTTTTCTGATCACAAGCCCTCCAAAGAATTGAATTCACAAATGTGAGGCTCCCACTGGGTTTACTCAGAGGGCTTCATGCAAAGTCAATTTCTGGGTGGACATGACATCATGACAGGTGATGCTGCAGTTATGGGGTAAAAGCCACCCAGGGGCCAGAGCAAGTGGCACAAGAGAAGCATTTTAGATTTGGAGGCAGAAGGCATAGGCTTGGCTATTTGACTAATGAAGACATGTCACTCAACTCAGTTTCCCTTTTCATAAAATGGGAATAATAAATGCCTCCCCAATATTAGTAGGTTATTAAAATACTTGTGGAAAACGAGTGTGCTAGACAACACAACTTACATTATCTCCTGCATTCTCACAAACACCCTTATAGGTAGCTAGACCTAGAGGACACATAGGAAACTAAAATAAGCCAGTGCAGCATCTGCCCACCTCCAGATACACCACGGACAGTGTTTTGCAGAAAAAAAAATACAGCTTCAAAAATTTTATATAGTCTGTCCAGTTGATTTTATCCATATTTAGGGGAACTCAGCACACATTAGCACATTAAAGGCTCTGGGGAGCTCTTATTAAAAAAACATGTGATATTTGTTTCCTTATTTTTTAATCTAGAATACTCTCTGAGGTCACCTTCCTTGCACCTTTACACCTACCTTTGCTCCCTGGGAGCAAAGACAGCATGGCTCCTGCACAGATTTCTGAGACAGCAGAAAATCCACAAGTTCCCGAAAAGAAGTATTATTAGGTTGGAAGAGCGTGTGGGGGAAAGATGCTTTCTAGTGAAGTGTCCATAGGTACAAAATTATGATGGCAGGCCCATTCTGGCAGGACTGTGCCACGACTTGACCATAGTGTAGAAGAAATTTATTGTCTTCCTCCAAGACCCAAAGAAAATTTATTCTATAGTAATAAATTTGATATGATTTTGTTTCTACTTATTTCCGTTTTTTTCATTCATTTATATATTATTTATAAAATATACTCCCATCAGTGTTCTATATAAGGCTAGGAATTCAGCCACACAAGGTGATCATCTTTGTAGATCTGTATCTAGTCAAACTCTCAAGAGCCAATATTTTATTAATGGCTTCTAATACCACCACTTCACTCATTTCCACCAGTACAAATTGACCACAATAACGGTATTTTACAGTTTTTAAAAAATGCTTTGTATTATAAAGCACATGCATTTCTCATAAATTTGCAAGGACACTAGATCAGAAAGATGTAAATGTTTCTGAAAAAAATATATATAATACATTGTGTATGTGTATTCATTTCTGTTGGGGTGTTAGGGAGGTAGTTTCATTGGAAATTCTGGGTTAATAAAGGAAAATGGTTTCTTTAGTACAGGGCATCTCTGAACACTTAATGTATATTGTGACTCTCTAGGAGTGTAATTAAAGGAAGGGATAGTGTTTATAGCAAGCAGCATTTCCCAGGCTATAGGGTTAGCTGTAGAGTTGCTTGTCCATGGAATGTTTTGGGGGAATGCTGCACTGACTTATCCCCCCTCTCCACATGTGTACCAGTGACTGCCTCTGAGACTTATTGTAATAAGGAGTGAGGAATGTAGGTGATAATGCCTATCAGAATACAGTCACAGCACGGATTCAGCAGATGGTGATCTCTAACACCTGGAGGCCCCAGCCTCTCTTCCTATGGTCCTCCAACTGTGACTTCTTTTCAGTCTGGCTCTGACCTGTGTCTGACTGTGACCCTGATTCTATTTACCAGTGCAATGTGGGTCTAGAGGCCAGCTGGCTGACCACCCTTGTCAAATGGATCATGCTCTTTCCTCTTAGGTCCTGCCAGAGAACTAAGGAGGATCTCCTGCTACTTTGTCCATCAACTTCTCTAACAACTCAGGCACTAGATGCTGAGAACTACTTTCACCTAGATGACATACTACTGTGTCCCACCCTTTGAAATAACTTCTAGATAGCATGGTAGCTTGGTCTGGCCTGGAGTTTACTGCTTCCAGGGACTGAATACATAATGTCCTAGCCCCTACTTTGCCTGTGGTAGCTCATTTTATGCTCCCAATTGGGAACTCCCTCTTGGCTACATGGCTAGGTCTCTGAGGACATTGATTATTTTACAATGTTCTAGTACAATGTCTTACATTATATGTGATTAAATGTATGCCTACTTTATATCAGTGGCAAATGGCAAGCTAGCTACGGCTAGCTCTCTGGTGTTTACACTACCAGGGCGATTCTTTTTCTACTACCTTAGTCTAGTTGATTATTTAATTTCCTTTATGCTTAGTTGGGAAAGCAAGATAACCTATGTGAAGAGAATTTTTCCATTAACATTTTTGGGCTATTTCATGTATACTCAGTGTATATCCAAGTTTGTCCATGCCTCAACTTTCTGTATTAAAACTAATAAATCATATAAAACGACATCTTTGTAGTGATTCACGTCTGAAATCATGGTTCCTTCACTATGATGTGAACTGAAGTCATCCTAGGATAAGCTCTGGATGCCAGACTCACTCTCCATAAGAAATAGCTTTTGAGAAAGAGGCTTCTTAACGGAAGAGATCATACTGTCACCAATGCCTATAGCAACGAACTCAAAGAAAGTTTAAAGATAGAGATGGCTATATGACAACTGTAACTAAGGGCTGAATGCTGGAGGCAGGGTTACTTCTGGTTTTCCTGAAGCCTTTTCCACATAGTGGGGTTTCTTCCTCATCTATCTCACCAACCATGGTCACTTGTTGCTCTGACTCCTATCTAGGTGGTGATGACATTATCTCCACCAGAAAATGTCAAGAAAAAAATACCTGAATATTGGTCAGTTATGCGGCCAATTCAAGAGCAAGGACAGGAACAAACCTGGGGTTGGCCAAGCAGCAATAAAGTTGCTAAGCACAGTCAATATGTGCAACCTATACAATCTTAAACAGCTCAAGTTTCAAAATCTGAAGAAATGGGGCTGTGAATAAAAGAATTAAAGGGTGGGTTGGGAAAAGTTCTTTCTAAAATCTGGCCAGAATATCTTCAGATTTTATTTCTCTCTTCAAGAACCAAACACTGGAATGGGTTTATTTTATGGAGAAAAAAAATCATTATTTTCCTGAGGGGCAAAGAATGTGTCCTTCATATCACTCCAAATCATAATGATTTGATAATTTATCTATTTTTTCTCTAACTATTTGTGACCAAGGACATACATTTGAGAGACAGTTAAGCTATGGTTAAAAGCCATGGGACTGAGCACAGTTAAATGATCTGCCCAGAGAGTAGGTGAAGACCTTGGTCTTACCTGCATAGAATCATGCCAAGAGCAACAACTAAAAACTGAGTCTTTCCTATTTGGTTTCTAGAAATTACACTGATTACCAGTTGCCAATCAAATGCTTTATTCTTTGCCCTAAACTATGGATGCCATTTTTATGAATTCTTTATCAAAAACTTTGAGGAAAATAGTAGTATATAATGCAAAATATTTTTATTATATTTCCTGAGATCAATGAGTTTAACTTTAAATCCTACTACAGTTTGAACTGCTGCAGATGGTGTAGGTGGCAAATATTACACATTTGGTTAGAAAACATCATGGATATAAATACCCATGTCTTTTTTCCTCAGATCAGTGGAGAGCTTTAAGAACAGGATAAATACCCATCTGCCTGGAAAATTGCCTGGAGGCAGGGTGATGGACTAGATGTCTTACTTAGTTTCCTTCCAACCCTCTGATTCAGAGTTCTCTACTAAAGCCAACTAATAGAGTTAGTTCTCGTAGGATACGTCCAGGGTGGCAGTCCTTTCTGCATGTGTGCATAATGTCCAGTGATTTTTTTCCTTGAGTTTAGTTGAGAACAAACTCGCTTTTCTATGTCTGTACAAATTGGCTGCTTCTGAAATGCTAGCTGCAGACTTGACTTGAGGTGTGGGGCTCCGATCAGAAGTGATGAATGAATGAATGTGAATGGATCACCTGGAGGTGGTCACCCTCCAAGCAGGGGCCAGGCATCTTCATGATTTGTGTGTCTTCAAGGGGCATGGCACAGAGCCCAAAGACATTACGTAAGCTCGCCTGCCAGGTGATGGCCTAGTGGGATCAATGTGGACTTGGGCCAACAACTTGACACTGTTGATGGTACTTCCACCTGTGCAGATGCACTGTAGAATTTATAAGGGAAGTGGGTGTCCCAGTCATGGCTAAAACATTCTCATTTATAATCACACTGAGCAAAGAGACACTGGTACATTTTTGTTTTAACATATAGATGCATTTTTGTATTTATTTAATTTTAAAAGCAAGCCATTCTCTCTTTAGAATTTTTTTTGAAAGCAGAAATTATGAAGACAAAACAAAAAATAATTTTGAATTCCCAGCCCAGAAACAATCACTATTAATACTGTGGCATGCGTAGACACTTGACACTTGCTAGTGGTCATACTGACCACATGAAAAATTGACATATCTACTCATCCCACTATAGCATTTAAGTTTTCCTTGAGAAGTAGCAAATTATAATAGGAAATTTAAATGTCCATTTCAGGATACTTAAATTTTTACTAGATGAGTAATTTTGTTGTATTCTATGGAATATAGCCCAAGAAAATTTCATGAGTGACTTCTTATTTCTGGCTAAGGAAGTGATGAACCCATTCTTTAGGTCCCCAATTTCCACAGGAACCATCCCTCTAGCACTATTCCACACCTGTTACATGCCACTTGGGGTATCAACCCTAGCAGTTGGTTTCTATCCAAACCTATCACTTTTTTTTCTATTTAAGAATTTTTGAAAAAGAAAGAATGTTTTCTTTTAAATAATTTAAAGCACTTTGCAGAGTGTTACTTGGTTTGTAACAATAAAATCGTTTTGAGAGGCAGCTGCTGGTTGGCTGCCCAATTACATTTGTACTCTATGTAAATTGATCCCTCCACACCAGTGCTGTACATTTAATATTTCAAATTCATACATCAGAAATGCAACTAATTTATATGTTACATGGAGTTTGAGTTGCTCATGATTAGAAAAATTGCATATTCATACATAAGAAGTTTGCTATTTTTTTCTAGCTTTCCCCCCTACTAATTCTGCATTTAGGGTGTTGTATGAGTATGTATGTGGGTAATGTATATACAGTTCCTGCATATTATATTTTTTAATAAAAAATTCTCAATATAGCATTTGTTTTTTATCATTATCGATTGTTTTATTCATTGATTTGTTTCGCTACATCATTTGTCTCACTTGCTAAAATATATATGCATCATAACAGCAGGAATTTTTTGTTGTTCATTGTTATATCCTGAGCATCTAGAGAAAGTCCTGACACATAATAGCTGCTCAATGAATATTATCTTATTGAATAGTAAATTACTAAAATATTCACTGGATACATAAATTTAATAACTGTATAGTATTTCCTAATAAAGTTGATCTAGAACAGTTAACAATGTCTCTGTGGTTGATATTTATATGACCAAAGTTTTAAGGAACCTCCCACCAGAAAAAAAAATCTTGGCCACTTATTTTGATTTTTCCTCAGTGGTAGTTTCTAGTTACAGATTATACTAGATTGAAGCAGAAGAATTAAGTGAAGTTCTTACAGCTTAACATATTTTGCTTATTTTTATCCTAGACCAATAGTAACAGTTTTATACTCCCATAAGCAATGAGTGAAAGTGTGTCTTATCACATTTTTGCTTTATGGAATATCTTCTCAACTTTCTCAATTTTGGAATTAAAAGGAATTCTTTTTCCATCATGGACATTATATTAATGAAGTTACCTTTAGTAGCTGTAAAAAAAAATCCAATTTTTAATACAATAAAATTTTTTTTCTGTGGGGCTTGGTGACACATGCCTGTAATTTCAGCAGCTTGGGAGGCTGAAGCAG
Organism: Ictidomys tridecemlineatus; assembly: GCF_052094955.1. Classification (NCBI taxonomy): domain Eukaryota; kingdom Metazoa; phylum Chordata; class Mammalia; order Rodentia; family Sciuridae; genus Ictidomys; species Ictidomys tridecemlineatus. Next base: position 115,762,026 of record NC_135483.1, on the reverse strand, counting down.
GAGGATTGCAAATTCAAAGCTGGCAAAAGTGAGGCACTAAGCAACTCAGTGAGTTCCTGTCTCTAATAAAATGCAACATAGAGTTGAGGATGTGGCTCAGTGGTCAAGTGCCCCTGAGTTCAATCCCTAGTACCCCCACCACCACCACAAAAAAAAAAAAAAAAAAAAAAAAATTTTTTTTTTCCTTTTTCATGTCATGTAATGGTCTGATGTACTTTGGAACCAGTCTTCCAAATAACTATCTTCTAAATAGGACTTGGGAATTTGAACTCTTTTCATCTGCCATTTACTTCAACTTCACTTCTAGATGAATAAAAGTTTAAATGTATTAGAGAGAGAAAGAAAGATCAGAGATCAAGTGGGGTTTTCTATGGCCACGCTAGAATTCCAATGTATATTTCCACTGTGTTCCATTGGTCAGAACTTAGTCCTGTGGTCACACGCAGATGCAAAAGGGATTAGTAAATAGTCTCCCTGTGGACCAGTAGATGAATACATTATATCTTGAAACAGACTCTAAAAAATTTTTTTTTTTCACTTTTTGGATACCTGAAGAGGGTGCCTATTAGTAGTTCTGATGTCCTCAGCTGTGATTTGATGGCACATACCCTCCATTTGTTGTGGTAACGGCCAGCACTTTGTCAGTAGTAGTCACAAAGTTAAGACAAATAAATAGAGCAAGCCCCAGTCGTGACAGAGATGTGGCCTGCTTGTCCTGCAATTGAGGAGAAATGCTATTTAATTTACCCACCTTTAGAGTTCGCTTTGGTGTCCTGGACCAATTCCAACTTGGATAATTACATTCTGCTGATCTAAAATTCCCCAGTAGTTTCTTTCGGATGAGCTAGCCTTCATTTCCCTCTTTACACATCGTAGCCTAGTGTTACTGGCACCCAGTGATTGCTCCATTCCACAAAAGAGCTGGTTACATTTCACCACCAGGAAAGTGATCCCTGGGTAAATATATAGAGTCTTCAGGTTTCTTTAGTTCTTTAAGCGTAGAAAACATGTATTTAATGGATTAGTGAAATTAGTGACTTGAAACTCTGGATAGTGGAAGAATTTAGTAACTTTCTGTTATGCTATAAATTAAACTCCAGAAATTGAGAAAAACAAAGAACTGTTCCAAGAATAAATACTGTCTTTTGGCCCAATGAACAATACAGCATATTTTCTATTACTATATGAACTATTACAGTGATACCTTAAACTGTATCTTTGGGATCTATATTATGGCAATCCCATGGCAATATGTTTACCCAAAATAATAAACTCTTTCTCTCATAGGTTTCAAAGAATAGAATTAGCATTTAGAGAACTACTCTTTTTCTCTCCCAGGAATATTAACTTTGTGAAGTAGTCTATACCATCCCCAATTAAATGCTTATGTATGCTAAAATAGAAAGGAATGATATTAATTTTCATGGTGGCGGGTGATTCTGTTAAAAATCAAAGGTCAATTTGTAATTAAAATGTCTTTTAACAAAGTATCAGAATAATGTCCAGTTCATTGGGGGTAATGAAAACAAAAAAACAAAAAATATGGTTGTTGAGCAATTGTTAAGGTTGAGCTTGAAACTTGTAGAAATCTTCCCTTTTTGTCTAAAATTAAAAAAAAAAAATCCAGGCTTACTCCCGATTTATGAATTTCAAAGCTCCCATGGCCAACACAGGGAGATTTTCTAACAGTAGGGGGTTATCCTATTAAAATTCATCATGATTCTCCTCACTGAAAGAAGTAAACAAGAATCAATTTTCTTTAGTAAAGAAGTTGGCTGAGATGCAAGTTGACCTAGGATAGACTGGATGGATTCGTAGGAAACATTAACAAAATAATTCAGAATCAGAATGCACAATTTATGGAGAATTCTTTTCCTTGGGTAGGGGAGAGGGGAGAGGAAATCTGTATTAGGGAAGAAAAGGAAAGCCCTGTAGCACACAAAGGATTTGATAGCTTTTAATTCTGCTAAGCCACCGATACATGGAAGATGCACAGTGCTGTAATTATCTGGCTAGAGAGATGTAATTGTATCTATCAAACTAAATACAACATTGTCAGATGACAGCCAAGATTGGATTGTCTTTAAGGGTCCGACAGGAACCTAGAGTGACCTCACTCCTCCCTCCTCACCATGCCTGTTTTCCTAGTCTTTGATGGGGACCCATTCTGCCAGCCACGTGAAAGCATATACAGTAACACTGTCTTTTTGCTGGATGCCAATAGCCTCCCTAGAGACGGTGCCGGGCTTACTTGGGCTCGGGGGATTAAGCCTGCCCAGGCCTCCCTTGTATTTGAAATGTATGATATTGATATCGGTGCTTAGAGAGAATCAGGCCTCTGCAATGAACAGATCATGCCTGGCTCCATAAAGTCTATGTTGCACAGAGAGATGTATAGGCTGGATGGAGAGGGGCCAAGTCAAGCTTTTGCGCTGGAAAGCAAGTATCAGGTAATGAATTAAAGAGTGTTTTCCTGGCCTGGTCTGTTATATTCAGTGTGTTTCCATAGGTTATGGAAATAGATCTGAACTTTTCCGTAGTTTTTCTCATGCCTTTGTAGTGACCATTCATCCTCATCTCAGGTGCAGGCTGGCCTATCAGCAGCAATGCTTCCCTGCAGAGCTGAGCTGTCTTTAAAATAAGCATGCCCCTCCCCCTTGCTCATTTATAAGCAGTTGGAACATGTTTTCATGGACTTTCTCCAATCAGGAACCATATCCAAACCATTTTGGGTTTTTTTGAATGTTTCGTACTATATTTACTGAGTTTAGTGAAAAGCCTGGATTCTCCTCGTGCTAAGTAGTGAATCCACCAGGGTGGTTGAAATATTCCACTAGTCTTGGTGCATTTATGGAGAGAAAATACACAGAAGTTGTGTGGTTATTAATTGAGCTACTTTATCTTCTCATTCTTATCTGCTTTTCTGGCCATTATTTGGCATTTTCTTGCCACTGTTTTTCCAGTTTCCATTGTTCGTAGCTCCTGCTTCAGAGGAGAACAAAGCTCTTGGGAAGGCAGGCTTCTATTCATCTGTAGCATAAAGATGGGACAATTCTGCATATGCTGTGTGTTAGCCTAACCAGGTTAACGTCCCTCTGCCCGGGGTTTTGGAAAAGAGTCCCCCAGTTGTCACATGTAAGGGGACATTTCAGTGCTGATTTTTATTTCCATGAGATTAAAAGTGAAACATGTAACCACAAAGCTGGTTTATGTCACCCCCCTGTCGGAGCCAGCAGTCATGCCAAAAATTAGATATTTGATAGGTTTGTGAGAGAAACAGATGCAGAAGGATGCCATTCCCACAATTTAGGCCCCTTCTTATCTTTAAGTGAGAAAGAACATTCCAGATGAAGAAAATCTATTTTATTGGCTTTAAAAAATAGCAAAGAAAATGCAGAAATAAAAAAAATGGTAATTTAAAACTGATGTCATTCTTGGGACTTATAAACTGCAAATTGGTGTTTCTAACTAAAAAAAAAAAGTCGTTCAAGGCATGCTTACTTGATGTTTTCATTTATGAGTATTTTTACCTCAGCTACGGCATTATAATTGAGAGAAAATATCCATGAGATATATCCACATATGTGGATATAGGCAAGATAAAAGCAGGGAGAACACATAAACCTCCAAAAGGCTAAAACATCCAAAAAAAGTATTCTTTCAGCTTTTTTTTTGGGGGGGGGGAAGCAGTTTGTGTCCCATTCTTTTTATTTAATTCTGCCAGCTGTCTGCTAAGCAAACCTAGCCAGGTGGGGCTTACAACCCATGACTAAAAAACCTACTAGTGCAGCTGTCCAGCTTGCCCGGAGGAAGAATTCCGACAAATGGCAGAAACGAAAAGATTGTTTTGCTTTCAAGACAGTAGCTACTGTACCTTCCCTGGGCTCAGTTTTTGTTCTGTTTGCTGAAGTTAATCCATGACGTCCTCAAGTTCTATGGGAAAACAGGAAAATAATATCACCCTTTAAAAAAGTTGAGAGTATTTTTGTTATAGTCTTGCTTGATTTATTATCATTTGCCTTTAAGTAAATGCTTTATTTTATATGACGACGTGGCACTGAGCTGCCTTTTGGTTTTTCTTTTTCTTGTTTTAAGTTGCTGATTCCTAAATCTATCTATCTATCTCTCTCCCCCCCCCCCAGGTGGGTGCATGTTATTAGTGATCTGTGACTGAACTTTATTTCTAAACATGGCATAATTCAGTATGTAGCTATTTAAAGGTGAAGGTTGGCATGGCTTACTCTCGAGCAGAGGAATAGAACAGGCCTCTTTGCACTGCATCACCAGTCGACCTCAACTGTGAATTTCCAGTCAGCAAATGGGCGCTTCATTTGGTGCATTTGAGCAGAGGATGGGAAGAACTGCGCTAAAAAAACGATCACATTGCCATCTGATCTACAGCTCTATTGATGACAGGTCAGTTCATAAACAACTCAGTTACTTTCCCTGTTTATGTGACACTTATCAATTCAGTGAATCTCAACATTTTTGTCAAAACTGCCTAATATCCTATTATTATCTCCGGGAAAAGGCTGCAAGAATTATAGCTGATCTTGGTGTTTTGTTCTAGCACCTGTTCTGGAGATGTGATGCTCACACGCAGGATTGGGGCATGGCACTGATACCCAGGCTTTTGTAACCCTCCACAGGGAAGTTACCTGGGATGCAGTGTACCAAAGCCTTTCGAAGAAGCAACCAGAAACTCGGCAACCTGGACACTTGCAAGAAACCACCATGTCCACTAACCAGCAGTGATTTGTGTTTAGGTTTAAAAGAGAATGAGGCTCGGTGGACATTTTCTTAGCAAGGGTGTATGTCATTCTACATACTGGTGAGGATATTTGGTTAAATCTCAGAGGCAATTTGGCAAAGTATTAAAACGAGAAGTTTCATGTATGCAGCTGCCTTACTCTGCTGCTCACAGGGACACAAAGACCTGATGCCCACAGTCAGAGTTGTAAAGATCAAAATGGCATCCGGAAAAAGCAAGTGAAGCCAGATTGCCACTTTTGCCTTCCTTTTCTTTTGTTGAATAAGAGTGATATTGGTCTGAATGCTCACCAACAAAAAGAAAGAAGGCCAATTTTTCATAAGGAAATTGAATTGCTGATGCAGAACTAACTCTCACAGTTTGTTGTTATTTAATGAAGAGGAGTAATGGGGAAGTTTTGGCAAAACTGTGATGTATACATAACAAAAACATACTACAAAAGAGTAATGACACTACTTAACCTTCAGAGGATTTACAAATGCATTCAAATATTAGAAGTGAATAAATTGTACAAAGAGGCATTAACAACCCAGGATAAAGGAAATAAAACATCACTTCCCATTCTCCCTCCCTGCCACCCAGAAAACCCAAACCAGGTGCAACTTTACATACCAGCAACCACCTTTGTTTTAAATTTAAAAGTTGAGAATTCAGACTTCATTGTTTTGGATGATGTGAGCACCCAACATATTGCTATGCCAGTGTCTTTGTGTTTTAAACAGTAAAAACGTCAAGAAAAAAAATTCCAGAATATTAAAAATACAGCATCATTTTTTTTTCCTCATCAGCCTACACTTATAAGAGGTAAAACGAATATCTGAGTAGAACAAAATACCTCAAAAACTATACATGAAAGAAGTGGTGTTTTGTACAAAAAAAAAATTTTATGTAACATTTCCTCTCTTTTCTTTCTTTCATTCTGTATGCTCGTGTATATGAATCTGTTTACATTTAAATTCTCTTTAAATAAATCTTTAAATGTGGGCAAGGATTGCTCTATAATGGAGTGCAGACAAGCAGATCCATAATATATGCATTTTCTATATTTTCTCCATTTACAGATTGATGAATGAAGAACCAAAAGAATAAATAATTTATATTTGTAGAAACAGAAATCTGTATATGTGGTAGACAAAGATCTTAGAAATCATAATTTCTAACCATGTGGTCAGCATAAACTAATAGTAAGGAGATGGAAAAGTTTTCTCCAATGTTGTCTCCATTAAGAAAAACATTTACAGTGGAAACAAAGGTTTTCAGTGCAAAGTAAGTTTGTAATTAATAGGATAATTTGCTTTTCCAGACACTCAGATATGGCCTGTTCTTTTGTAAACAGTAATTTCATAAAGAAATGCTCCTATAATGTAGTTAATCTAAAGCATAGATGTTACGTTTGGTTTTTAAAATCCGCATTGTAAGAGGGGCCAAGTATCTTCTTCAGTTTTATGTCTTCTTTGGTATCCTAGGCTGTTCCTTTAGGATTATGGATCCTAGACTTCACATAAATCATTTCCCTTTTTTTCAAGTTCTGCAGCATTTTCTCAGACTTTAGCTTACTTCTAACTCCTAAGATTGTGAACTGATTTGAATGTTTAACCTTTCAAAGATTTCTCCATGAAAAAAAAATTAGCACTGAATTTTTATCATGTCTTAAGAATATTTTTTCATATAAAAATAGTGGCATGTTTTAAAATTATCTGAGTATAAAATAAATGTGTTCCTATTAGTACCATGTAAAATGCAATTGTACAAATTCTGTGCTTCGTTATTAGAGAACACAAGGCAGAAGGACTCTCAAGTCCCCACCCTCAAGCACTGATTTTGGCATCTTTTGGATTTGAGCCCAGCAGACTAACAGTGTGTTTCTGTATCATGCAGGTAGAAGTGAGAATGTGAGGCTCATTTAACAGTGTGAATTTTCCCAATGTATCACAATTACAGAGACACCTGTGCTTTCTAACTTTTTGCTGATCCACTCTGAAGCTGCGTTGTTTAAATAACTGTAGTTAGTGTACTTACCTTCAATATTTTATTCTACTCTTCTCTCAATCTCCCTTCTTTCCTTTCTTCTCTTTTTTGGTCCTTTCCTTCCTCTCTCTCCACTTCTCTTCCTTCCTTGCTCAATTTTTGCTTCATCCTCTTTTCCTTCATCTTTCTTTTTTTCCTCTCATACTCCATTCCTCTTGTGGAATTCTTAAAACCTGCCTTTCAGCTAGAGTTTTTCTCAATGCCCTTGGAAATCCTAATTTGACAAAGTTTGCATTCATATCACTTTATAGACATGATGTTTAGTGATTTCATTTTCTATCAAACATTTTTTCCAGTTTCACAATCAGAGTCATTTTAAAAATCTGCATGGTTCCACAGTCCTGCTATTTGTGTTCAAGCAACCAGCCTCATGTATACATCTGCCTTTACAGAGCAGCTGCTGGTGGAGGCAGAGCAGAGAGGCAGCCCTTCCCTGTCCTTCTTATGTTGTACTGTTTACAAGGCAGTCCTTTAGTCCTGGTTTACAGCTCTGCTTAGATCCTGTTACAGCTCCACTCAGATCTTTCTTTTAGTATAATGGAATTTAATGGGAAGGAAAGCTTGCTTTCAGTTTGCATTTTCAGAAGGATTTATGGTTAAATTTAGGGTATGGAAAACCACATTTATCCCCAAATTAAGCAACTGACTCATTTACAGAAAGAGCAAAATGTCCCACCTGAATTGTTTCTAAAAGTTTTTTGAAGTATATCTATATCTATATCTATATCTATATATATATATAAAAGCACTTTTCTGAAGATGGAGAGAGTTGCCTACCTTTTGTTGAAGTCCACCTTAAGGTTGGTTACAACTCTGGTGTGCTGATCATTTGCAAATCCCACTGCTGCAACTAAGCAAGGGTGGGGCTGCATCCTGAGACATCTGTGGACCAGAGGAGCTGGCAGGGACCACAGAGTTTTTCATTGAAGTGAGTGCTCACAGGCTGGCTGCAAGAACATTCGACCTGAGCTAACTACTTCCACATATCAACACCTTGTCAGTAGAGGTCTGAGAGGCACAGCGGCTTGCAGAGAAAAGGAAGTACCTGCTTTAGGGTGAGCTAACGGGCTCTCCCTCCCTTCTCTATAAAATCTATGGTATGAAAGAGAGCATAGAGAAGACTATACTAATAAAGCAAATTAAGTGTTTAAACCATGGCACTAGTTGGCTTTGATTATTGGTGTTTAACTACACAATGAGTTTATAAAAATTCAGAGCACATATGATTATCTAAATATAGGATAATTTAGTCTGTTTGGGTCAGTGGTTCTAAATGCACTGTTGTGGCACATACATTTGTTGTGATTCTTTGGGAGGTAGTCACAAGTAATTTGTGATTAATAATAATTTTCAACTGATTTACTTAAAAATAAATTAGAGCAGAGTATTCAAGGTTATTCCTATAGTAATTTCATTCTCACTCACAGATACTCCCCTGTGCATTCTTGAGTGAATGAAAAGGGGGTGGAGGTTTAGCAATGTCCCGGGGATTGCATAAATCCTTAAACATCCATGGAGCTACGTGCCACGTGTGAACACCATTTGCCATGTGTTTTGCAGTAGAAACAAAAGCCAAATGCTGGGATCCATTGCTTTAGGATTTTAGATGCTAATATGTTTTATTTGGCTATACATGGTCTCATTATAATCCTTATATAATAATAATAAAAAAGTATGGTTTGGTTAATTACCTAATAACAGTGACAGAGGAGACCCTGAAAGATTGTGTAGTTGCTCTTTCTATGGACCGGATCACACCAGACAAGCCCAGAATTAGTGGCAATGATTCACTCTCTGATCATTTCAATTTAGATTCAGAATAGAAAGTGCTATAATGATTAGGTTGAATTTATAACTGAAAACTGTGCATGGGTTCCCAAGAAGCAATTGCTCTATGAGGATGTGTTATAAAAATTTCTTATTAAAATAATCACAAAATTGGTCTTCGAATAAGCAGGCCTTAGTTTGTTAGCTTTTACTAAAATATTTCAGTTTTAGTGGAGGTATCTGCACTCATGGAAATTATAAGTAGACACTATGTTATATGATTATTGCCTTAGTTTTGTGCTCATCTTCTTTTCTAGAAGGTAAGTGCCACAAAGACAAGGATTTTGTATTTATATTCACACCACAGCACCTGTTATGCAGTGGAAGGCCAATAACTATATATTGAATAAAGAAAAAAAATCCTCTGCTTCTTCCCCAGAAAAAGTTCATGTCACATTTTCACCATCTCACCCACTGTCCCAACAGCCTTTTCAGTTCTTACCTTTTACAGAGCTCTTCGTAAGAGATCAATCAATGTAAGGCACTGCTTTTTATTTTCTTTAAGAAAAAGAAAAGAAAAAAAAAAAGAAGTCAGATATCATTTTCACTAGCCAACATGATATTTCTGATTTCTTGACTTATTTGGCAAAGGGAGAGCACAGGTTGAACTGTTTAGAGAAGATAAAGGATCCGTTCTTGCATTTTGGAGACTGGGGCTTTTACACATGGTTTCAAAGTTGATTGAGCACGTAAAGTCCTATGAAGACAGATCCTGCAAAAGCAAAGAAACCCTATCTGATGAGAGCCCCAAGTGTGAACACACCACACCACAACCATGTGGAAATAATAGCCTGTATTGGCAACAAAGGTTTCTATTTAATGAGAGAAGTGCCATTGTTCTTGAAAGTCTAATTTGGTAAACATCGTACAGAGCTGACTCATCAGGACTGAAAATCCAATAATAAATCACCACTGCGATTTAGCACTAATGCTGGAATTCACATCACGGAGTGTGCTACAGCATCAGCTGAAACTCAAACAGGTCGCTGAAAGGTGCATTTCATCAGCAGGCAATTTAATTCATATCAAAGGAACTTTACCCCAAGTGAGTGGCAACTGGCTACTTTTGAAAGCAGTTAACTGGGGGGGAAATGAGTTGTGTTAGTCCCCTATTAAGAGGTAATAATCTGTAATCCTGGGTGTTTTAAAAGTCGTTTCCTCGATTTCCACAGCAAACAATATAAAATAACAACCCCAATATCTTTGTATCTTAATCATATTCGGTAACGAAGCCCTTTAGATAATTGGCACTGCTTCTGCAGTAGGCCAAACTTTCTTTCAAGTTACAAATACTCACAAAAGGTTTACATCATAAGGAGCTGCTTTGGAGATGTGCAGATTTAGTTTGTAAGTACAAAGTGAACATGCAAATTGCCTTATCTTGTGGGATTCACAAACAACCATCATTCAGATTGATTTAATACGTAGCTTTTTATCTTTAAAAGTGTTAATTAGAAAATAGGGACAGTTCTCTGAACACTTAAGAGTAATAAATAGATCAAAACAGCACCCATGCTTCTGTGTTGGAACTTCCGCAAGGCTTTGTAAAGGGATTAATACAATTGTCAAAAAGACCACAGTATACATATTTAATAGTGCTACTGAGCTACAATTACATTTTTAGAACTTTCTTGCTAAGTTTTTCCATACTTGCTATGCTCAAAACCCTGATACGTTGTAGTACTTTTGTTCCATTCTTTGAAGTTCCTATCTTATTTTAATTTTTCCACCTTGGACCTTTAAATACATTCTTCCAGAGAAAATTCAAAAGAAAGCTAATACAGAAAGTTATTCAGAGAACTAAAATTTTAAGAAAAAAAATTATGGTTCATGCATTTTCTCTTGAGTGAAAAGTCTAAAACTATTTTCTCACAAGTTATTCCCATTTTGAAATTTATCTATAAAATGTGGAAAGGAGGAGGAGGAGGAGTCAAGCCCTAGTTCTGTCATTGTCGGTCTCAATGACCTCAGGCAAATGCTGTTATATTCATCTGTAAAGTGAGAAAAATCACGGTCTCTTTCTCCTAGGGCCTCACAACGGGGATTAAATAAGATCATATTGAATGGTGCCTGACGCTTGAGAAGGTGCTCCATAAATCATAATTAAGGCGAATTTTATGTTCAGGAATCTAGATGGTGATTTTCACTAGGCTTAGTTATGTGTTTATCTTATCACTAGCAGGAAAAACACCTGTAGGATGCCTCTGTGGATTTATAAGAAAGACAAGAGAAAGAGGCTCAAGGTAGAATCTTAGATTATGAGTCTCTGAGCACCTTGACTTCCCCTCTCTTAGACTTAGTAGGCCAAGCTATCCTCTGAACCATTTCCTTTCTGATGTTTTATTATGACTTTGTCTTTATTAACTAGCAACACATAGTGTGGCAAAATAGTTTTAAAAATTGTAGAACATTACATCATGAAATTAAGTCTCTCTCTACAATTTTCACTTCCTTCTTTGCAAGAAAATAGGCTTTTGTTTATTATTCCACAAAATTTATTAGCTTTTTTTTTTTTTAACCTTTCCCCGGACCCCTTCAATTCTTTAATTTTTGTGTCTTTATTTCCCTGACCACATCTTCCAAACCTTCTGCTTCACCCAATCCCTTTTGAATCAGAGATTCTCATTCCTTAGGCTTGGGCCCTTGAACTGTCACCTTCCTCTGGTCTTCCAATCAAATGGTCTTTTCCTTTTTCTCCATCTTTCTGTGATTAGTCCTTCGGTGGGGCACCTGCTTGCCCTCCAGGGACACTTTAACTTTCATTTCTTCCCCATACTATGAATCCTTTTCATTAGCTGCTTCTTCGATTCTGCCTTTAAGACCACAGCAGTATAAGGGAAAGCTATGACACTGATGGTTGGAAGTCACTGTGAATTTCCTTTATTATTCTCATATGTGTCCTTCTCTGGCTTATTTCTATAGAACTTGTTTGAGCATACTGACAGCCCTTGCTATCTACTAATTGCTATGCATATATCCTCTTACTAAGTTTCTTCATAAAGCTCCTACTTTCTTATGAACATAATTACTTCCACTTTGCAGAAGAAAAAAAAAAACAGGTTTATAGAAATCAAGTGGTTTATCCAAGGACTAGTAATCTGTAAATGGCCTGAGCCAGAATCCAGAAATGGCCTGCCTGATTGCAATGATTTCAGCTGTGCCTTGCAGCTTCTCATGGCCTCTCTCTGCTTGTGCATCCCCTCAGCTAATAATGCTCACTCCATTCTAGTGTCCCATGGGATCCCACCCCCATCACTATCATCTTAACTTACTGAGTACATTGAAGTAGCCAGATTCCTTTCCAGTGATGATTCTTCTTCCCTTACACATGTTTGTGTTCCACTTGTTTCTGGTCAGTTATCTTCCTTGTTGCTGAGAATTTGGAGGGCCTGGGAAAAGGGACCAGGGGACAGTGGATCAGGGGCAGAATAAAGATAAAAATACTGGTCTATTTAGCTTTCACACCAGTTCCCAAACATTCTGGTTGAAGCTGTAAATCCTATGCTTTCTTATGGTCAAATTTAGTCTCAGCAGTCCAAAATGTCTTCATACTACAGCCACTGGAAGCTCCTGCAGGTTTAAACTTGCCCCAGATTCCAGACACCATCCTGAGCCTAGGCAGATATTTGGGACTCTGGCATATATTCTGAAATGGAGCAATTAGTCACCCTTACTGATCTTTGAACCTTGAGTTTGTTCCAAATACTAATAACTGCCCAATTTCTGCCTCTATTTTTTCTTTCCTATACTAGAATCTATGTTTTGGAATCTGCCTATAATGCCATGTCCTAAGTATTTGGACTCTGTCTTGTCACTGCCTCTGTCTACCAAAATAGAATCCCACAACATGATGACCGTGATTCTCTCAAGTCCTGTCAGATGGAAATTTCTGGTATGCGATTCCAATATCTTTACCTATTTTTGTATGTCAAATCATTCTTCCTTGGTTTCGGGGTTCTCTGGCAGGACATGGATTCTGAAGAGTGCCAACTTCTTCTTTCAACCATGACCACGTTCTACTGTTACAATGAACTTCCTCCCAGCAAGTAGGTCTGCTCTTCTCATGAGAGGGAGAGGCCATATTCCAGATTCAAGCTTTTTCTAGAAGGTTTTTGACAATATGGTTAACTGGGCCACACCTGGGCCTATCATGAGCTCTTTCATCTTAGACTCTCTGTAGGGTCATCTCTTCCTGCTTGCTCACACACTCTGTCCACATCTTTTCTCCTTTATTGCCTATAATGATAATCCCATTGGTATTCTCTTCCTGTATTGGTCATGGTGCTTCTATTTCTTTTGCTGGTTCTTAAAATCCTCCTCTTTTCTTTTTCACTCTCTCTCTCCTTTGAAATTTCTATTTATTTCTGTAACATTGAGATGCTCTATTTTTTATAATGTCAATATGATTCCTCAGTGCCACACATATATTTACAACTCTCTGATCTGGAACCTTTTCTCATAGATATTCCAGAAACACACACATGTTAAATAATACCTAAAGAATCCATCATTATTTAAGAACAAAAAAATCCAGCTACTCTTGCAGTTTATTTACTAAAATACATCACCATCCTCCTAGTTAAGATTGAAATTTTGAAGACATGATTTTATATTATTTTATTTTTTACTTTGTTGCTTCCTACATCCAATCAGTTATCGAATCCATTCATCACTTCTCCAATGTCCAGTGTATCTTGGCTTTTTCTTTCTTCCTGCCACCCATTCTTGTTGAAGATTATATATCTTTTAGTTGAAAACCATACTCCCTCACATGGTCTCTTTCAGCTCTGAGTTCTTCCTGTACTTGCCCTATCAAGTATTCACGGCACCATTGGACGTGTCTTTCTAGAGTGGGGTTGTTCACTATGAGAAGTTATCTGCAAGAATGACTTTATAAAATCTAGCTGCTGTATGAATATTAGTTGTTTGTCTTATGCTATCATTGATTGGTCAAATATCTTTAAATTCTACCCAAAGACTACTAAATAAAAACAAAATGTCACAGTCTATTTTTAAAGAGCCCCTATAATATTATCTAAGTTTATAGTTCCAGATTTATTTCCTACTAATCCCAGTGGACTATATGTTGTCTAACTGACAGCCTTGCCATTTGTTGACACATCAATTTCTTCTGCTACTTGTCCTCATGTTTATGTCATTTTACCCCATCTTGAACTTTCTCTACCTTAATGAGAGGGAAGTTAACTGAAAAAAAACTGATGCCTAGCTCTTTTTGGTAAAGAATAAATTCATTGGTTAATTTTTTTAGGTCCAGTGCTAACCCATGTATTAATTTTGCATAATTTTATGCCTTATTTGAACAGTGAGTCATAAACCTTCTTCATTTTACATGATATTTTCAGAGGATAGAAAATGACACCATTGATTGTGTAGAAAAGATACAGGAAGTTGAGAAATTTGGTTGATGATGGACTCAATATGACCCAGAGGCATAATGTAGCTATTAAAAAGCTAAGAAGGGGCAGGGGTAGAGCATTTGCCTAGCATATGTGAGGTACTGGATTCAATCCTCAGCACCACATAAAAATAGATAAATAAAATAAAGGTATTGTGTCCATCTACAACTAAAAAATTTTTAAAAATCTAAGGAGATAATAGGTTGCAAATATTACAACTTATCTATTTCATGGGAAATTTCCATGTCCTGGTTCTCAGTATTCCTTGGTTTACACGAGGATGTTGTGTCCTGGTACCACATTTAGAGAGGAATATGGGCAGACTGGAAAGTATGCAGAAAAGGATGAATAGAATGAATAAGGTGGTGAAAATACAGAAATAGTCCCATGAGTTAAATAAGGGAAGAACCAGGAAGAAGAAAATATTACAGAAACAATAGTCAGTTTTACATTTATGTAAAACTATCATGAGGAAGAGGTTCTTTGTTCATTAACCAGCAGAGATAAGACAGACAGAGCTATTTGAGAATCAGTATTGCAAAATAACTTTGTAGCAAGACTGCTCCCAGAGAGGAGAGTAGGACTGATTCTAAGTGATGAAGCTTGCTTTAGAAGGATTTCCCTAGGCTAAGGAGAGTAAGCTCGATATTCACAAACAACTCACTAAAATTTAAAACTCAAAAAGGGAAAATGATTGGATAATCTTGGGAATAGTTTTACACTAAAAAAAAAAATAGACAAAGTTTCTATGACTTTGTCAGTCCAAAGTTAGACAAAATCAGTTTAAATTAAGTTAGAGGTCTAAGCAATATTACCCCCCGCCGCAAGACCTACACAGTGAGATGATTATAAATTATGAGAGCTATGCCACCAGAATTCATATCTGGGTGATTTTTTTAGAAACAATCCTTTGCATGGGAGTAATAGTGACATGATCACTGTGAAAGAACACAGCCACAAAGAACCACTGGACTGGGATGAATGAGTTAGTTGTCTTGAAGCAAACTGCAATTGACTGAGGAGGGAGTACACAGAAGGTCAACAGAATGTGAACTATTCTAGAAAAGGTCCTGCTTATGCTGAGGATGGGGGAACCTCACTCAAGTCCCAGGAGACCAATTCTGAGCATCTACAGCTGACATGCCTCGGGCCTACCATCTTGAAGTTTACCTGATGGACTTGATGTTTACACTCTCTTTCCTTACCATGTCCCAGCTGCCTTGATCCCCATCTGTATTCTATTTTCTTTGCACACTGCTCTGACTAAACTTGTGGGTGCCAAGTCTTCTCAAGGAGCTGTCTGTCTCTGGCCCTCCATTTGTCTTCAGGCTGTCAAGTGCAATTTTGATCACGGTTGAGTTTTATTTCTCACAGCTGCTCTACCAGTGGCATGAACTGGTCTTCACTGATTCTTTACTCCAGCCCCCTCCCTCTTTATTTTTTCAGCCTATATTTTAGTTGCTACATTCTCTCACCACCTGTTTTTTGGCTCTAGATAATACTCAAAGTTACTTTATTGCAGATGGACATGTACAGCCTTGATGCATTACTTGTATCAGTGGAAAGAAAAAGATTACCTAGAATCTTCTCATAAGTCATAGAAACAGTATAAAAAGCATGAGAAACTGTAATTTATCACCCTGAGAAGTGGGCATGCAATTACTTGCAAGGCTGCTTTTAGTTTACAGCATACTTTTCTATTTCTATCCTTAAATATTTCCCCTGCATCAAAGTTTTGGAGAATTTGGCACATTTGCAAACGCCTGGTACTGAAGTGTCTTCTGCAAGATCAAGTGCACATCATTTCAGTGTCACTTGTATTTGTACTTCAGACCCACTTGGCTAAATTTGAGTTGCCCAGTAAACTATAGTTCAGGATGAAGTATACTAACAGATAGGGTTTACATGAATTAAACTCTCAAATAACTTTTACAAAATTAGATGCTCATTTTTTTTTTGGTAGCACTGCTATTGCTGAAGTACATGTACCACATTCATCAGATTACATCCATTCATGTATTTACTTAAGAGAAACACTAAATGAATTTAATATTTAGACTTAATTTGCCCCTGGATTTCAAAACTCATTTTTATCTCTCCACATATAATGCTTTCTATCACATCATTAGCCTGAACGATTTTTTTTTTTTCTGAATGTTTGGAGATTTGTAGGCTTGAATACTGGAAGCCATGGAGCATGCTCTACTCTTCAAGTCATGTTAAGTTTATGAAAATATTCATTCAAAGTAGGGAAGGTTCTTCCTTGAGAGATTTTTTTCCAGCTTAACCGTTCTGGGCATTACCCAAGCATGCTCTCTGATCCTAACCCTATTCATCTTGGCTAGCAACCACAACCACTTGAATATTTCTCTTAAAAAGAAACTGCTAGGTTCCTGGTTGGCCCATGGTCTTCATGGCTGGTTGAATCAGTGGGCATACCTCTGCATAAAACAGACTAATGCTATTTCCCTCATCAGGAACTGTGGACAGGACAATGTTAGAAAAAAAAATGAGCACACAGAACAAATTACCAGCATATTCTTCACAGTGGTTAGATTTTAGTTACTCTGAGTTAATGGGCATTAGTATTATTCTGTTTCCTCCAAAAATCATTTCTTTTGAATCTGGAGAGTAGAAATGAATTCAGGTGGTCTCAAAAGCTGTTGAGTTTCCTTGGCCCATCTTTTTCATACCTGTCCAACTTATCTCTTTCTTTCAGTATACACAGAGGATGGACTGGATTAGCTAGATTTAGCCTATTACCCCAAAGAGAACTGCATTCCCTTTCTAAACTTGCTCTAAACTGAGGTAACTAATTAAACATTTTGTTGCAGAAATGTTCCTCTTCCTTCTGGGATCTTGGCTGCATTTGGAATAAAAGCGAGTGACAATGGTGATGTCAACCAAGATGTCAGACATGTAATAGTCTTAAATCAACAAATTTTGTCAAGTGCCTACTAAGAGGAAAGGTGTGTTCTAGACCTTGTCACTGGAGATTTGAAGCACAGCGGAAATTTTGGATGCAGGAGTTATTCTCCAGAATAGATAGCTGGCATGACATACCTCCTCAAAAGATGCACTGCAGTGAAGATCTAGCTCACTTTTCTGTATGTCTGAAGTTTACTGAACGTCTTAGACAAGTCCTAAGTGCCTCAAATGATACATACTATGCTGTTAGGCTTTTTCTTTCCTTCCTTTATTCATATCATTCTTTTAAAATCAGACCTCCTGAGATGTTTATGAAATTCTGGACCTCTGGAAAACTATCAGTGTCCTCTTTCTGTGTCATGTACTATATTGAATACTATGTACCTCTTAGGCAAATGCACTACAACTGAAAGCAACAGCAAGTTGGGATATCCTAATTAAGCATCTTAAATGTGCTTTATAAGAATGTTCTGACCCAAAACACGATTTGAACTCAGACATGTATGTATCGTTTGCATTTTGTGAATTCCTTCATTGTAAATTCTAAACAGCATTTATTTTGCTATGAAATTATACAATTATTCTCATAAAACATGTTTTTTACCACTATAGAAAGGAGATAATGTAGATATTTGGATTCCATTATTTTCCCTTATTCTAGGACACAAAAGTCTAGTAAAATGCACACTACATTTTAGTAGGAGAACATGGCACCATTTATGACTTAACTACACTTAGGTGACATCATGGCTCCACATGACAACATGAGTTGAGATGAAATACACTCATTAAAGTTCAAATTCCATCATGTCATGGTTATGAGTGATCTCTAGCTTTGGAATGTTAAGCCTATAGATCATGCCAGGGTCTATGTGATGTCTGTTATTAATAATAAGAATAAATTCTACCCCATTCATTTGGTCATTTATTCACATAACCATTCAACAACTCAGCACATCTTTAGTAACAGAAAAAGAGAAACCTAGTACACTCTAATGATTAGAATAATTGCTTGGAAACTTTATAATGTGTTAGCATTCATTTGCTGAAAAATGGATGGATGATGTTAAGTGATTTCATCTTAGGAAGGGTGTGTTCTGTTTGTAGGTATTTATGTCTGGTTAGCTCCTTTTTAGAGCACTGTGCTGAAAAAGCTCAGATTAGTAGCTTTTCCTCATGTGACTGAGTTAACTTCTCTGTTTCACTGGCCAAGGGTTTCCTTCTCTGACCCCAGCATAATGTTGCACATGTTTACTACTGGTCAATAAGGGTTTGCTTCAAGCAGATCTATCACCATATTTCAGAAGATAACTCACCACATATACTCCATGGTGGTGGCTCTACAACCTCATCTCAAGGGCTGTTATCTCTGGACTTGTGCAAATGGCCATGTCCAGATGTAAAGGCACACACACCAGAGACAGGTACTAATCATGTCAATGATGGAGATTCATTTTGGGAAAGACCATAATGAAGCAACGAGCCGTTTGTATCGAAGATTTGTTTAAAGACAGCTGTAGATTTATTATTTTAAAAAACTCTGGATGAGGGTACTGGATTAGATAAACTTTAAAGTCCTTCCAGCTCCCTACAGTCTCCAAGTGCATTGATTAACATACATAATGTAAAACAATGTAGTTTTGTAAAGCAAAATTGGCAGGAAGAGAATATTCTCTCAAGAAAAACTACTTTCTGTGAGTCTTCCCTTTAAGCTACAAAAAAAAAAAAAGGTGATCAAGTAGAGCTCAAAAATAATTTCTGGGCTTAAACTTAAAATTCTTTTATCTGGAACAGATTATTTCATTCCACAATTAGAAATGAGATCCAAAATGCAAATATTACTCAGAGAGCTAGCACTCAGATTCACACTATGGTGTTATCAACTGCTATGAGAGCCATTTTACAGAGCAAGTTTGAGAGGGGGAAGCATACCTTATTCAAATATATGAAGATGATTTTACAAATCATATCCTATTTTATTCCAGTCCCAATTCTGCCAACCCTTCTGGGTATGTTACAGTTTTAAAGACAGTGCTTCAAATTTTGAAGAGGAAAAAAGAGGAAAAAAAAAAGTGGAAACAGCTTAAATGAGAATGTAACTCTGAGGCTTTCACCAAATACATTTTCATAGTTTTACAGTTTGTTATATTTTCTTGAGAAGGGGTGAAAATTCTTGGAATCACATGTACAATAAAGTACCAAATATATACTATTTCTTTAAAGCTTTTTTATCTCTATTTTCCTAAGCTATCTTAACTTAGATCAACCTCTCTTACATCCGAATTTGGTGAGATGTGCTATTTATTGTCCCATTGACCCGAAGGAAATCTGTCCAATATTTGAAGGAGTTCCATTAGGAGTTCTGTTCAGTCATGTCAGAATGCTATTGTGGTAATAATAAAACAACATTAAGCAGGAGAAAAGTAAATTTGTAAACAAATTGAATTTTGAAGCTGCAGAATTTGCTGTTCTTCTTTGTTCCTATACATAGAATGAGAAAATCAGGGCTCTAAATGTAGGGAAGGAATGCAGGTGGAAGACATAAACTCTGTATTCTTTATGTAAAGCTTAAAAAGGGTTACAAAGGAACACCATTAAATTTTGTCTCTTTTTGGCTTGGCCACTCTATCCTGTTTAAGCTGCGCAGATGCCTTACCTGAGACAGCTGGCTGGACACTTGATCTTCCTGAAGACCTTTGAACAGAAATCCCCATTAGAGAATAAATTGAAAAGTTTTGCAAAGGAGATTTCCTATAGGCCCCACCTGAATAGGGCTGGTTATCTGCTCTGCGATGCCCAAGAGACAGGTGGGACACTTGAAAGGTATTGAGTGAAACCTGCTTACTCACCTCCGCACCTGTTCTATGGGGCAAATTGAGTCTTTCATTTGTGAAGCAGAGGCTGGAAGAAGCAAGCAGTCTCCATTGCTGTGCCCTCCACTCTTGCCCCCATCTGGTGCCAGCGTTTCTGGTTCTCCATTCCAGCCCATGACCTTGAGACTAGATGCCTGCCAGATCCCTTCTCTGGCAAGAGCAGCTGTTACTTTTGGCCCATTTAAAGGCCTTTTAGGTTTTAGGAACTCCTCAGTGAGATCATTTTGTTTATCTTTTGAATGTTAGGTGACCAGACCTTTGAAAAATTGATATTCTTTCCTCCCTATAACTATAAACTGGAAACTTCACTCATGTGGGTATGGTGAATTGGAAGACCAGACGTTCATTCTTCTTAACTTCCCATGTAATCAAAAGAACCTAATGAATTCAAGTTGCCTGTAACATTTTGTGTGTTTCTGAGTTGAAACCGAATTCCCAAACAACTATGTGAACAATAATGAAATTCAGGCAGAGAGGCTCTATTTTCCTGCTGCTAGAAAGGAGACTCTTAGGGAGAACTCCTGGGTTCTACACCCTGTGATTTAAGATGACATAACATTTAGCTCTGATGGACTACATTCTAGCCCACAAATTATTTCGAAGACCCTAAAGAGAAGTAATGACTGAATTGAGTTTGGGAATGCAACTTATAGAAATATATAAACTTGCATTCTTTCATGTTAAAAACTACATGGCATACTCTAAAGATTACAGCTTAATTGTGGAGATGATACAGTAAAAGAGTCCCTCATACTTTCATATGAGAATTTAGGTACAATAAACAGAACATCATTATTCCAATTGGAATTTTGCCAGAAACTGGGGATTAAAAACCCTTGGTGTTATGAAAAGTTCCATGGGATGTTTAATGACTAGAAATAGCCAGAAGCTTAGATTTATGGCATCCAAAAATAGTACCCCTAGCAGGATTAGTTCACCCAGGTCATGCTGGGGCACAGTATGGGCAATAGTCAAAAAAACCATTTATTGAATCATGAACATAATTTCTAGCAGCTCTGGGTTGGAAATTTGTATTTGAGCACTACTTGCCCACTTTTAGCAGCTTCTTTGGATGTAGCATCCCACTGGCACTCAATAATTGCACAACAATAAGGAAAATGTCAGGTAGGCTTGAATGAAAATCACAGTCTAGAAGAACAGGGACCAAAGCTGTGTAAGAGTAGGTGACTGAGGAAGCCCTAAGGTAATGTGATTTCAAAGGCAATAAAAGGACACAAAATATCGCCTTGTTTTGGTTTGCTGGTGTCTACAATTTCAAAAATAAAATTTGTTCTTTTTAATTAATAGACCCCTGGTTTATTTGCTTGTTTGTTAATTATACTTGGGATTGCACCCCAGGGGCTTTACCACTGAGCTATATCCCCAGTCTTTATTTTTTATTTTATTTTTTAAAGTTTTGAGCTGGGGTCTTGACTAAGTTGCTTAGGGTCTCATTAAGTTGCTGAAACTAGCCTTGACTTTGTGATCATCTTGTCTCAGCCTCCCTAGTTGCTGGGATTACAGGTATGTACCACCATGCCCACCCTGGCCCCTATTTTAAAGCAAATATACTTGAAAGTTAATACATACATCTTGACTGTCATATAAATCAAAATGTAACATGAGTTTCTTACATACCACCTGGTTTGGATGTGAGGTATCCCCCCCAAAGCTCATGTGTGAGATAATGCAAGAAGTTTTAGAGAAGAAATTATTGGATTATATGAGTCTTAACCCTGATGGGGTTAATTGAGTGGTAATTAAAGGCAGGTAGGGTTTCGCTGGAGGAGGTGGGTCCCTAGGGATGTGCTTTTGGGGTTTATATTTGGTATATGGCAAATGGAGTCTCTGTCTTCTGATCATCAAGGAAGGGGCTTCCCGCCATCACACTCTTCTGCCATGACGTTCTGCCTCACCTGTCAGGAAGGAAAGTTTTTGGAAAGGAAAAGGCAAGGCAAACAAAGATGTTTCTCCAACCTCACTGTTATGGGCCTAATTGTGTCACCTTAAAATTCATATGCAAAAGGCGTGACTTCTCAGAATATGATTGTATTTGGAAACAACATCTTTAAAGAGGAATTAGATAAATATGAGGTCAATAGCTCCAATCCATTCTGATTTGCCTCCTTAGAAGAATAGATTAGAATACAGTCAACACAGATTGAGTGGTGACCCCCATAAGGACCTGGGGAAAACAGAACCATCTGTTTCGAACAGGAGAAACCAACCCCGCTGACACCTTGACTTTGGACTTTTTGCCTCCAGAATTGTGAGCAAATAAATTTTGATTGTTAAGGTCTCCCAGTTTGTGATATTTTATTCTGGAAACCCCAGAAAATTAAAACATTAAGCCTTTTTCAGATGACATATTTCAGGGGTAGATTCCTCAAATGTCTTTGAGGATGAGTTTTTTGTTTGTTTTTGTTTTCAATCTTCAATGTTTCTAATCTTTTTGGATTTTTCTAGCCCCAGAGAAAAATCTGGCAGTTCAGGTCCATCACCTCAGGTTGATTTGTAAAGCGTGATTTAAATTCTAAGTGTTCTGTAGCCATATCTAATATGGAGAGAGGTGATGACAGAAAAATTGATCAATAGGTCAAAGTTATTATTAGGTAAGAGTGAGAAGTTCTTGTGTACTATTGCTCAATATGATGAATATATATAACAATTATATACTATGTATTTTAAAAAAAACTATAAAAGCCGAATATGGTGGTACATGGCTGTAATCCTAGCTACATGGGAAGATGAGGCAGGAGGAATGCAAATTCAAGGCCATCCTGGGCAACTTAGTGAGAATCTGTCCCAAAATAAAATAAAAATGGCCAGGATGTGGCTCAGTGACAGTGCTGGCCTGTTATGTGCTAGACCCTGGGTTCCATCCCCAGTGCCACAAATGAAACCAAACAACAAAAAACAAAAAAAGGGAGAAAAAATGACTTTGAATGTTTTTACCATAAATAATGTAAATGTTTGAAGAGGCAGATATGTGTACCCTTATTTAAACATTATACATTGTATACATATATTAAAATATCAGGTAACCTCATCAGTATGTTCAGTTTTTATTTTATCATATACCAGTCAAAATAAATTTGATAAAGGTGGGGGGAGATATTATGAAGAAAAATTAAGTTAGGAAACGCTGATTTCCATGCTTACCAGCCTTATTAACAAGATGGAGTCCAAGAAGTGATTGCTAGAAGCCGGAGTTGGTGGTCCAACCCTTCATATTAAATTTGAGGTGCATGTATCTTCTCTACTTAGAAATCATGGATAATTTGTCATGATTGGCTCTCTGAGGTGCTTCTGAGGTATTAAATGAATTTTTGTGAAATAATTTCAAAGTGGCTTTTGGGACTATAAAAACTTTGGTGTCAAGCAAGCAATGAAGGGCTTGCTGCATTAATATTTTAAAATAAATGTGAAGTACCCACAGTAACAGCAAGTCAGGGTATTCATGTTTAAAACCAGTATTAATTGTTAATAACAAAACTGCAGCCTTTGAACAGAATTGTTGATGTGCTACTTGTGGAACCCGGGAGTCTTGAGGGCAAGGATAATTTATACTTGCCAAATCACTGAAAGAAAATTCCAACTATGTGGAAATGTAAATATTCAGTATTAGAAAGGATAATTAAGGATAGGCTAAATATTTATACCCAGTTCTTTTCTTTTTAAATTACAAATAAGACTTCTCTGGTTGGTTCAAATTTTCTAATAGGAGATGGGCTAGAAAAAAAGCAAGTGTTTATGTGGGGGTAATGTTTTTCTTTCTTTTTCCGAAACAAAATATTTCTTACAATTCATACATTCATGAAATATATTCCCCTTTCTGCAATATTTCATTTTGCTAAGATATTGCTAATAAGATTTAATTTATGTTACATCAAAAAATCAAAAATATGATATTGAATATTAATGTGTGTAATTTTAGCAGCAAATGAAGGGACAGATAAATAGAATGTAAATACATTACTTAGAGAAAATCTGCAAAACCAGAAGCGTGTATATATTCAAATGTCTAAGGACTCTTGATTGTCACCATTTTTAAAAGAAAACTTGCATTAGTTTCACAAATGACTATTATGAGAGAATTGTGATTCTTTCACAATACAATTGTGAATTTTATATGAACTTTTTTAAAAAAGGGTTATTTTCTTTTCTCTTTTTCGTTTCTTTGATCATTTTTTCATGAGGAAATTTTTCAAAGGAAATAATACTTTTGAGAAGGCACTTTCTGTTTTTTATTAAAATTTTTTATTGGTTCTTTTTATTTATATACAACATTAGAGTTCTTTTTTTTACATAATAGAAGACACTTTGTAAATAATATCATTTTACTAGTCATAGTTCAGGCAGGAAAGCAGAAATCTTTCTAGGTTTCTTGACAGAGATAATTTAATACAGGGTCTTAGTTACATAGGTGATAGTAGAGATGATAAGGTGAGGGACAGGCAACCCTGAAATTAGAAACAGCAGGAAGCTGTCATAGTCTCTAAAAGGGCACAAGAAGAGGTATTATTCTCACTGCTCAGAAATGAGAGCCAACTTAGGGGCACTAGAACCTTGGTGGGGACTTTCCACTACAGCTGTGACCATTGAGGGTAGGCCTCTCTACTGGGAGCCAGGATTGCAGAAAAGATAAAGACATTGTCAGGGGCACACATCAAAGCAGATGATGAGCAGAAAACAAAGCCAGACTTATCTGTTTTGTTCTCCTCCCAGGATTCTGCTGGTAACTCCTCTGGACTAAACCCGCTAAGCCCGGTTGGCAGAGGTGCCTGGGAAATGTAGTTCCCAGAAATGTGGAGCAGATGAAGGATGGGTAAGTGACTTGCACACACAAGATGGACTACTTTTGCTAGTCTATGTGTCTCTATTTTTAGCTCAATTTTTTTTCCCCCGTCAAGTCCATGGTACGATGAAAATAACTTTGGGACCATATAAAAATTGTGGATTTTGCTTTGTTTTATTTTGATCTGAGATATTTGAGGCACAGTTAAAGTTCATCAGGACTTTCAAGGTGGTAGCCGAAATGGGGACAACAGAAGTCAAGGAAACCAAAGTGCTACCTGTTGCTCACATTTGAGTTTCAAACCCAGACTCTGAATATTCTTTAGAACATCAGATTTCAACTTGTTACATGACATTTCAACTTTAGCAATTTTGTACTAATGAACTCCTTTATTTCTGCCTGTCTCATTAGGACACTCCATGCTTTCCAGAAACGCAAGTGAAGTTTAATAGAGATAAAGCCATTCCACTGGTGCTGCTATGATCAAGAAGCTACAATCAATCTTGTTTTCTTCAAGCATGTCATAAAAAGACCCTTTCCTTCTGATTAGCATTCTTGAACACAGTACAAGCTGATGACTTGCTTGAAGTCATTCACTGTAGGGATACAGCACCTACTGCACGTGATAAAACGACATAAGGCATATGAACTGCTCATTACAATCTAATTAGTTTGGGCTTTTCATTTCATTTTATGTCCTGAATTGAGCCTGATTCAATATGATTCTGAGCTGGAGTTCATCACGACTTCTCCCTGGCATGCAAGTTCATGGTGTTTGCTTGCTAGAGTCCAGGGTTGTGGAAATTGTTTCTTTTTTTCTCCCCCACCACTCCTTTGAGGAACTTGTTAGATAGAAGGTCATTGATACAAAACAACTGAAGCCTTTGCTATTATGTTTTCTTGTACATGAGATTTCAATTTGACTCAACACAGTTTTTTAAGTATTTCAGGAAGTTTTGGCCATTATAACAAACCAATTTACCTGATTTGGAGGCTTGTTTTCCTATAATGCCAATAGAAAGGAACTGTTCTAGACTTTGGGATACATTCCAAAGGCAAAGGAACAAAATCTGGTTGACTTTTCCTAGCAAACTTAGTTGCATTGGAGGCTTCTTGAAAGCAAGATGTCTTCCATTTTTGGACTGTTCCCCAAAACAACTGTCTGAGTCTTAAGCTAGCAGGTAAACTACCTACATGTTAATGTATTTGAGCTCAATGTTTTAGAGTTTTTTATAAAGGGTAATTGGGGACTTTTTTTTTTTTTCTTTGAAGACATACAAACCCTATTGTCTGTTTGTCTGTGTCTTTATTTTTGGCACAGTGGAGGTCCAGACATCTGTTTACTTCTTCACAGTAAGGTTATGAGTATTGACCAGACACCCTCTTTTTTGTTTTGTTTTAATTTGAGAAATCATTGAGTGTGGGTAATGTTAATGTTAAATACTCATAAGCATTTTTGATTGCTGCTCATATGGGTTTTAAAATTTTGCTGTATCATCTGAAAAGCAAACACTGTTTTATATTCACCTTATAAGATAACAGGTTTTCACCAAAACATGGCCCCTTGGTTCCATGTCTTATGTATGAGGCTGTCTCATAGTGAGGCCTTCTGGGAATTGATTAATAAAATAAATTTTGATAAAGTATATGTCTTTGCATTACTATGTTTTCCCTGCAAATAATAAGGGGAAAAATACACTCTTGGCCAATGAACATATTTAGATGATATATGTATATACTCAACATATTTTTTCTCTTTCCTTGCTCTGGAGAAATCTAATTTATTCAGATTCCTGCCCTAAATAAATGTCATGAAACTTTCTGTGGCTCAGTTGATTAATTACTAGATCATGTTTATTCTGTCCCCCAAATGTTTTTTTTTTTAGATAGAAGGTTTTTAAACTTTAATTCCATTTTCATTTTCTAATAGATGATCATTATGGGTTACCAATAAGTGGGATTTATTGTGAATTGGATATTTTTGAACCTACTGAATAAAACTTTTCTCCTTCCAAAATCCAGAGCTATTATAACATTTTTATTATTCTTCTTCACTGGCCCACTTGCTAGGAAAAATAAGTGAATATCTGCTTTATTTATTTAGGTTTTACATCCTAACTGGTGGTTCTTTATTTCTGCAATAATTTGTTGAAAGCTTGTGGTTGGGTGGTATGTAACCTTTAATTCAGCTATTGTTAGCACTTTTGTATGCCAGAGAGAGGTTCTGAAATTTTCAGTAGGCCATGGACTCTTAATAGAGAATCTTAATTGTTCCCTTAGTACTTGAGAGCCATCATGACATCTGAGTTATATACATTTCTTATGTATAACCTTCAGCTCAACATTGAAGGAAGGCATTTGTTCCATACTTCACACTAGAAGAGGAAGTGAGAGTGTTTTTTTTTTTTTTTTTTTTTTACTTACATTGTTAAGGATTCTTAAGGGATTGGTCTTAGTTAATTAGCAATTAGTAAAATGAGTATCAAGCTCCTGATAAAATATTGTTAGGGAAATTGGGAAACAGAAGGTTACCCAAGCCACTAACCCAATCTTTGGGGAAGACGAGGAGGTAGGAAGAGAGGGAATCAAGGAGCCAGAGGTACCCACAGCAGTGTCTGCTGCTGTAGCCATGTCCTCTAGCACATTATCTAAGACATTCTCTTTTCTGCCCTGAAGCGCAGTTCTGAGGCTCAGGAGACGAGAATAAACTCAGAAATTATGACTTGATTAAAGACTACTGAGATGTTTATATTGGAAATAGAAAATGATATTATGAAAATTGATGTCCTCTTTGTTTATTGAGACTGTGTGATTAACTCACCATCATTTGCATTTCAGCGGATGGCAGGTTTGGGCTATCTACACCCTAGGGATAGGCCACAATCTGGTCAGGCATCTGTATGTGAGGGGTGATGTCCATGAAGTGAGAGAGAGCCTAGCCATCTGGCTAACCTGGTGTCAAGGTCAGTGACCCTGGCACCCTGAGTGTGATGAGCAGGACCAAAGCCATGAGTTAATCAGTGTGTCTTCATCCATGTGCTAAGGGATAAGGGATAAGTATGTAATCTTTGTCAAACTTAGATCCAAAGAATTGAAAACAAGAAAATGAGATAAAATCCTTAAAGGGAATGGGCTCATTCCAGAGAATGATCTGTGTTTTGAGAACTCAGAGATTTTTATCTCTGACTATATAATGCTTTTGTTTATTGAATTGTTGAAGTAGAAGATCTCTTCTTCAATTCTGGGACATTGAGAAGTGAGGTGAATTATCGAGCACTTTATGGGCTTAAAGCATGTGCATTTTCTTCAGTTGTTTCTCTCAGACATTTGTTGGCCCCATTTTGATTAAATTTATTCAATATAACTATATCTGTAATTGGCATGCTATGCCAGATTACATGGGATGTCAAATTGAAATGACTTTTATATCAAATTATTCATTATCATCTTAATCTTAATGCAGTGACAGGTATGTGTAAGAGGCATGTGTGGCTTGGCATCATGACCCTATAACTTATTGATATCTTAATCATTTCACCTCCATGGGACTCACCTCTCCTTCTCTATGAAATGGGAATTACTTAACTTTGTCTAAACCTTGCTATACAGACTTAATAAAATAATGCATGCAAAATGCACAGCAAACCATACATACTCAATATTAATACTTACTACTTTCTTTCTTCTTTTGGGCTTTTTTTTTTTTTTAAACACAAGTCTCTAAGTCATTTAAGCTATTGTAACAAAATATCTAAGATTAGGTAGAAACAATAAGATTTTATTTAATTTTGTTTTATTTCTTAGAAACAATAAGATTTTATTTCTTATAGTTTTGGAGGTTGGGAAGTCCAGGCTCATGGCTCCAACAGATTTGATGTCTGGTAGGGCATCTTCATGTTATATTCTCACATAACTGAAAAAGCGTGGCAAAAACACGTTGTGTCTTCTCAGTGTGGAAGGAGTAGATGGGCCACGCAGCTCTCTGTAGCTTCTTTTATAGGAGCATGAATCCCACTCATGAGAGTGAT
The DNA here is from genome assembly GCF_052094955.1 of Ictidomys tridecemlineatus. Classification (NCBI taxonomy): domain Eukaryota; kingdom Metazoa; phylum Chordata; class Mammalia; order Rodentia; family Sciuridae; genus Ictidomys; species Ictidomys tridecemlineatus. The sequence goes on along the minus strand of NC_135483.1, from coordinate 115,733,356 downwards.
GTCAGGAGAGTGGAGGGATCCCCAAAGGCCCCACCTCTTAATAATGTCCATTTGGGTGTCAGTTTCCAATGTGTGAGTTTGGGAGGAAATCCTTTGTTCACACCCCCGAAACAACTGTGCTCATACTTTTTTCATGGAACAATCTCATTTTCCCCAATAAGGAATCTTTAATAAGAAGGCGGATACCTAAACATTTGTTTTTGAAATCTTCAACTTATTATACCTTTATTTTCTTAGAAGACTCCAGTTTTCAGATCTAAAAGAATCCCAAGTCCTGAGAGATGTCAAAGTTGTATTTCTTCCTCGGTGGTTACAGCTACTCCATGATGAATTTCAAGTGATTGAGACATCAAATTAAAATGAATTTAGGAATCTATTTCATAGATTTTTCATGTGCATGTATTCATAAAAATGAGGGTAGAGGAAAATGAAATATTATTGGTTGACTTAAAGGAAGAGCCATTGTTTCTTAATTTGTGATAATTCATTAGTCATTGTTCATGAAAACTTTCCAAAGATGGTTACAATTGATATAAATCCCCTTGTATTTGTATGAAAAAGACAGTTGTGTG
>NC_135483.1:115635284-115727784 GCF_052094955.1 Ictidomys tridecemlineatus | reverse complement strand
AGTGCTCACTCTGCTCTGAGCCAGAAATAGAGCAGTGAGAGCCAGAGATAGAGCAATGAACAAATGAACCCAAGTTTTGTGAAGATTGTACTCAAAACAGGTAGATTTCCCCCCCAGAAACCCTCTTTCTATATTATTAAAATATTTTCCTTCAAAAAAAATATTTTCCTTCATTTCTTTTCAACAAGAATATCTAAAATGATCTTCCCATTCCCCTTTCTTGGCTGGGTGACCCTGTCTATCATTCACTGGGAGAAATAAGGACAAATCAGAGGTGTTTTTCTTATGTTCCCAGCATCTACCTACAAATTCAGCTGTACACATACACATTTATCTTCCTTCCACATACGTGTGTTCATTGTACATATGTATGTATGTATGTGTAAGTATGTATGTATTTTACCTCTTGTGCTCCCTTCTTGAGGGCTTGATTTCTACAGTGATTTTCTTCTTCATATCAGTTTCCTTCTCTAATCTAGATTCTATTAGCAGATGAGTGCTAAAAATCTTTCACATGGAGAAAAACCTCTACATGATCTTTCCCTGTTCTTGTCTCTGCACTTCTTCAAAGCAAATTTACCCTAACACTTTTCTATTCAACCTCTTTCTGTCCATGACTTCACCTCCTATCCATTCTTTGTGCTTTCCAATCTGAATCTCATCTTCTCTGTGCCATTCAAAGGAGTCTTGTCATGAGGTATACTCTTCTTTGGTTTCCATGAAAGCAGAGTCCTCTAGGTTTCTCCATACTGTTCAGTACTCTTCCCCAGTCCCTGTCAATGGTTCTTTCTCCCTTATTCCTCATTGAAATGTTAGAGTGCTCCTTGGACCAGTCCTGGACCACTTTACCTTCTGTATCTCTTTTGCAATCTCATCATTTCTATGGCTTTAAATTATATCTCTACTTTGACTTCTCCTATGAGGCAAAAATTTTATGGCTTACTCAAGTTGTTCCCTTGGATACATGTTACACATATAGTCATCTCCAACTTCATGCATTTGAGACAAAAGTTTTTATTTTCCTCTGGATTACAGCATCTTAGACCAAAGTTCTGAGAGCTCCTGATTCCTTCCCCTTCTTAATCCTTTACAACTAATCCATCAGGTTGTGGTGTTTTTTTAATGTTTATTTTTTAGTTGTAGATGAACAAAATACCTTTATTTTATTTATTTTTATGGCGTGCTGAGGATCGAACCCAGGGCCTTGGACGTGCTAGGCTAGCACTCTACCCCTAAGCCACAACCCCAGCTCCACCAGGGTGTATTTTTGATCTTTCTCCAAAATTTTTTTCTAACTCTTTCATTTGTTTTCCAACTCCATTGCTCCCACCCTTGCCCACAATACCATTATCTCTTCTTTGGATAGTGATTTTATTTATTTACTTATTTTTGTTATTGGGGATTGAACCCAGGGACCCCCACTTAACCACTGAGATACATCCCCAGTCCCCCTTCCCAAATATATTTATCCTTTTAGAGCTAGAGTCTCACTGAGTTGCTTATGGCCTCACTAAGTTGCTGAGGCTGGCTTTGAACTTTCAATCCTCCTGCTTCAGCCTCCTGAGATGCTGGGAATGAATAGCGTTTTGATTGGCTCCCTTTCTTCCATTCTTACAGAATTATAATCCATTCTATAAAAAGTTAAAATGATCAGTTAAACCTCTAAATCAGATCATGTAGTTCCCCTGATTACAATGATCCAAGGCTGTCAGCATTAGAATAAAACCTAAATTCCTTGTAATTTCCCTTAGGGCCCCTTTCTTCCTCCTTGAGCTATTACCGATACTCTTTGTGATTCACTGCATGCACAGTGTTCTCTGTTGTGTATCGTAAAAAGAGTGAATGAGTCCATCTATGCACTTCAGGGGGCTTTTCCTTGGAAGGTTCATCCTTGGTCTCCTCACATGTTGCCTTTGTATTTGATCCTGAAATTTCCATTCTAATTTTAGCCTCTCTCAGAAAGGTCTTGGCTATCCTTTCTATAGTGGATGTCTCATCAACACTTGACCCTCCTCATGTGATCATCTTTATTTTCTGAAAGAAGTTATTGCAAGCTGAGATTAACTTGCTAATTTATTTAATTATGTTTTCCCATTTCTCTCAGTAGATTAGAAGCTACTAGAAGGCAGTGACCTTGCCTCATTTCATCTGTTCTGTTTTCCCGTTATCAAAACACTGCCATTCTTATGTAAGGCATATAGATTGAATGAATGGATGAGATATCTAAGTATGCCACTGGAGAACTTATTGGTAAAAGGAAATGTGCCTACAAGAAGGCAGGAAACAGAAATCAATTTTGGAATTGTAAACGTATGTTCTGAGGAGTCTGGTGGAAAGTATTATGTTACCTTTTTCCTTTTTCAAGTAGAATCCTTTGCTTAAAAATTTAATTAGTACCTTGCATTTAAAAGAAGGAAACTGCATCTGCATATATCAGCATGCCCAGATCTGAAAAACAAAGTGAAAAAAGTAAGTTTCAGAATGCTACATACAATACCCATTTATAAAAACGAAAAAACTACATTAATACATACTTTGTCTACAGCATGCAACTTATGTGGTAAAGGTCTGAACCATTGACTTTCTGGAAGTTTCCATGCTGTATTCATTATAGTGGTCACTTCGGAGGTATGAAGGGAATGGAAATCAGGCAGAGAACAAAGGAGACTTCAATTTTATCTGCAAAGTTTCATTTCTTTTATTTAAAAAGTCTGAAATAAATTTGACAGAGTGCTAACATTCTGCAGTTGGGTGGTTTGATGCATGTTTATTATATTTTTCCTTATAATTACTGTACTTTAGACATTAAAAAAATGAAGTTAAGGGCTATTATATACCTGTGGTCTCAGGGGAGCTTAAGGAATTGATTCATAAAATATAATGTCTTTATATTTAAATCAGGGGTTAACTAATTCAATTTGGCATCTATCTTTATGATTCTTGGGTGGGCTCCCTTCTGGCTGGCGTCTGTTTTTGGGTCAGACTGCAGTGGTGTGGAATGTAGAAATAGGAGGGAAAACATCTGTGCACTAATTCAAATATCTCTCCACTGTTTCTTTGGGCTGCTTTTTGTTTTCTTTTTCTTTTCTGACATTAAAGTGGCAAAAGCAACAAATAGCATTTATTGGGGCATATTAAATATTAGGGATTCTCATGTATTATCCCATTTGGTACTCAATATAACTCTTTGGGGTGGGTGTGCTTAGCCCCCTTTTACAGATGAGAAGACTGAGATTTTGAGATGATTTGTGCCAGGTCACAAAGCTAGTGGATGAGAGAGGCAGGAGTAAAAGCTAAGTTTATTTTTTCCTAAAACTTGTGGGTTTTCTATTATACTACTTTGCATATTGCACTTTGGCCCCAAAGTGTATCTTTAACTTGTAAATTTTCATTTTCTTCTTTGTTTTGGATTTAAAAGCTGCCTTCCTTTCACCCAAACATTTGGTCAATGATCTTTATCTTCTGTGAAAGTCATATTTTTGTTGGGCTGAGTTTCAACTCATAGACTCATAGCAATATTATTTAGCACCCCTACTACACACTGGAATTTAATGATTAAAGAACAGCCCCAAATTTTATTTTGTGTGTCTTAAAAGAGTTTGGGAAAAGTTGTGAAGTGAAAATCAGGACAATATAAAACCATGAGAGTAATGTTAAGGATTGTATGCATAAAATTTCAGATTTGGGCTTACCAACCAAAGCTCAGCTTTGTAAAGTTGTCAAGATTCTTCTCTCAGGATTTATTATATTTTTATGTTCCCCAAAGCAGCTGTCCAAATTCTCTGATGTGGATTTGTCAAATGAATTATATGTGCCTGGATACACCCCGTGTTGGGCCCTGTTCTTCCCCTCACTCCTCACCCCCTGCAATGTTGACCTTCCTCACATTATCTGAGATTCCAGAACCCACCCTCCACTACTCACCCCAGGTGCCACTCCTGGTAGCTCCTACTGCAAAAACTCTCCCTTGAAATACTAATTGTACTCATTATCTACTGATTGAAAGGCAAACACAGGCTACTGAGTTTATGTATGTAAAAATGTCAATGAACTATTGAAAAAAGCAATGGATTTTGGTTTTAGAAGGTCTTTCTCACTCATTCCCACAAGGTGAGTCTGTGAACTTTAGGCATCATTGTATAAAAATAGGGGAAATATCTCTTGAGAAATGATCTTTCTTTGTGTCTCCAAGAGGTATGTTGCTGCCTTTTCTCTCTTTCTTTATTGTAATTCTGGAATTCTTACCATTAGGGAATACTATGAGAACACTGAGCAAGGTGTGAAATTGTTTCTTCTGAAAGTGTGTAGACAGCATTCGTCTTTCAGTGCCGACTCCAGAAGAGCGGTTTTTGTCATAAAGGCAGGTAAAGAATACAGTTTAGAACATAATAAGAACAGGCAGCATAAGATGCTTTTAAAAGTGTAGGCATGATATTAGAAATATAAGAAATAAAATTTAAAAAATTGAGACATGGAAATCAAGAACTTGAGTTACTGGAAAAAGCAGACTTTTGCGTGAACGTGGACAAATGCATGTTTTCTTATATTGCTCACACATCATTTTTGTTGGATTTGTCAGAATGTCAAACTGTGGACTTTAAACATATGTGTATTGACCAGAATAATAGTGATAATGGCAGCAATGACAATGCCACAGACCTCTTCATATCCTTTCTTGGGATTTTGAAAGAATGTTAAAAGCTAACCAAAAAAGTCAATTTCATGGATATAGGAGTTGGTTATACAAGTCATTTTTGTGCTCACCTGGGAGAGTGGATTTGTTTGTAGAAGTTTTAAGTAACTCATCTAAGGATAAAAGAGATTATATCATAAGAAGGACAATTTCGGAAATTAAATAGATCTTTGTGATCTGTGTGTGTGTGTGTGTGTGTGTGCGCGTGTGTGTGATTATTTTATAGATTCACTTGAGGGTCACCTTGTGTTGGGGATAGCAAGAATATTCTCAGGCCTTGGACTTATGTAGAAAGGTAAACAGAGTTACTCTTTGTTGTTAAAATGCACTGTGGTGCAACTATTCAAGACGTTCCTGACACTATAGACTCATCCAAGGATCTTGGATAGTTGCTGGTGGTCTCCATTGATTCTTGCATACCAAGTTCATTTTGAGAGTAACTGTCAGTCTCTATATCCTTCTTCCATTTTGTTCATGAAAATGAATTTATCATTTATATTTCTTCAAAGTTCTATAGGTTGAATGAAATAGTTCATAAGAGGCACTACCTCTGATATGATTTTATTTTACCTTTAGTGTAATTTCTAATGCTACATCTAGAGAACAGAGATGTTCATGTATCTTTCAAAAGTATTGGTGGATTGAAATGTATATCACAAATTGCCTTAAAATACTCAAGCAAAAAGAGGAGTAGAAAGTTGAAATAAGTTTAGAAAAATGTTAGTACTTGTAATAACTTGATAATTATTACACTGGTCTATCTAATTTTGAGTATGCATAAATTTTTCTCTTGCATTTTCTAGGTAGAACTAATCTATGAAAAAATTTTCCCTCATCAACTATTTAGTTTTTCTGAAATACTGTTCATATAAGAAAATTAAGTGCTTAGTTTGTTTCCTTAATATATCAATTTTCAGAGTAGTGTGTTTTTCTAGTGATTTCTTTTTTCTTTTAGGGACTTCTGTTTCCTTCCTTGTGTTTGTATTATTACCTAGATTTATAAGTTATATTTGATCTCTTTTATTCCAATACAATTATTGTACATTGTGGTGCCCAAGTGATAACATCTTAAGCTGGGGCTGGGGTTGTGGCTCAGCAGTAGAGTGCTCGCCTAGCATGTGAGAGATGCTGGGTTCTATCTTCAGTACCACATAAAAAATAAATAATAAATAAAATAAGGATATTTTTTCCAACTACAACTAAAAAAATTAAAAAAATAAATATCTAATGCTGATGGGAGTCTCTTCAAGTTGGTTCTTGTGTTCTTTTGATATATTTCCATTAGTCTTTGCTGGTTCCTTGTCTTTTGGCACAGTGAGTTGTTTTGGGGGTCATCTTGTACTTTTCCTATCCTAAGACTTACAATCCATTATTTTTTCCAATATCTTAGGGTCTTTTAATCCAAGCCATGGACGTGTCTACTTGTTCTAACTATAGTATAGCACACTCTGCAGGAAAGTTTCATTGCAGTGATATTGGTTAATAGAAATTCAGTTGGAAGATTCCTTTGGAAGAGTTGCTGCCAGATATCATAATTCATTCTTATGACTGTGGATATAGCTCAATCTTTGCACAGATACCACTTAATATTCTAGCAAGTGCTTGCCAGCCAGCTATCTCTTTTTAACTTATTCAAAACTTATTTTGACTTCCAAATACCCGTCTCTGATGAGTTCTGGATGCATTAGGTTCAGTGGACTCACTCTTTACCCGTTGAATGATTCCAGTGCTCACCTGTACTCATAAAATAATTGGCTTCTCAATTAGATTTTATTTAGCCTTTTTTCACCCAATGTCTACATTTGAGAGTCAAAATCAAGCATCAACATCATCTTCTTCACCCACGAGCTCATCTTAATACCTGGGCATGACAGTGATGGTTAAGAACAAAAGATCACCGCTCGCCACACATGATCTCAAAGTCTCTTGTGCTCCCCTCCACTGTCCTGTGGAGTGGGTATTACTATCTGCATTTTACAGATGAGCACATCACAACTTAGAGTAGCAGGCTGCTCCTTGGGAGTGCTAAGGGGAGTCTCTGAATTCAAAGCTGGCACCTTCAACAATGGTGCAAGGCTTCCCCCATTGCTCAGAAACACCAGAGATACAAAGAACTGTAAGACATGGTTTTTCTTCTTAAAGAACTTATAATCTGAAAGGCAAAGACAGGATTTTCACAGAAAACATATTTTTTTTCCTTATTATAAGAAGCCTATGAGAAGAGATATGTCGTTGTTTCCCTTCCAATCCATCTACCTGGTGTTGCCAGATTAATTTTACTAAAACATTTTTGCTCTCATTACCCCCCTGCTTAAAACTTCAGAGGTCTCCCACTGCCTACAGGATCAAGTCCAATTCTCTTGCTTGGCATTTAAGGGCTTCCAAAATTTGGCCCTTACCTATCTTCTCATGTGTGAAATTTGACTGTGAAGCTGGCACGTGAACCTGGCATCCAAGCCAAAGGATATGTCTGGTTCTCTATGCTTTTGTGTTCTAGGAATTTTGTCACATTAAGAGTGTCCTTGATTTCCTTACTTCTACCTTTTAAAAGATGATCCATAAAACATGCAATGTCAACTGTCTCTCTCCGTCCTTCTTGACGGAACTTTCTGTCGTAGCCGAACTGATCTTATTCTTCAAATACATCTTTTTTTAACTCCTGCCCCTGGGCCTTTGTTCATGTCATACCTCTGCCTCAATATCCTTCTTTCTGCTTGTCTTGACTGTTCATCAGCCCCTCCTGGGCTCTTGGAGCTTCTCCGAGTTTCTTTGTGCCCTTGTTTAACATGATCTCATTTGAAATTCTGTAGAACGTCTTGTCTGTATCAATTACCATATATAGTCTTACATTATCACTTATATATTTTTAAAATTATACTTGGGTTTTTTCTAATTATGAAAGTAACAAATGTTAAAAGCAAAAATCTTGGGGACGTGCCAGGAAAGATAGGAGAAAATTAATTGCCGATAATCTCACAACCCAAGGATAACCACTGCTAACATTTGTTGTGTGTGTACATACATGTTCTAGTATATAAACAGCAATGGCATTATATTGCACCTATGTTTTTTAACCTGTTTTTCCTCTTAGCCAATTTCTCTTTTAATAAATTTGCACACTGATTTAAATGTCTCCGTAATATTCTATTATACAAACATTCACTTGCTTTATTATTCAATTTTATGTCACTAGGTATTTATATTTAATTTCTATTATAAATAGCATTTCAGTAAACATATTTTGGATAATACTATAACACTTCTTTTCAATTTGGAAAATCTAAAAATATTTGTCCAAAGGTAGACATGGAAAAATGACTTCCCAGCTTAATTCCTTTGGGCCATAATGCATCCTTTCTAATCTTTGAAGTAGTTCTCCATTTTTGAAGCCATCCTTGCCTACACTATAGTATGATTGCAAGACAATTGGCATATGGTACATGGTTAAAAAGTGGGAGTTATTGTGATTTTTATTTTTTATTTTTTTATTTTTTGCTTCATGTTTCTTTAACTATGGTGTGATCATAAATCTCAGAGGGAAAGACTTGTCTCGTGGGGCCTGTGTAAAAACAGGTCCTCATGTCTGTATTATACATAAGTGGTGCTTCAGAACCATTTGTTGATAATGAGGAATGATGCCTCAACTTTCACTGGATATTGCTGTGTAAAAAGTTACTCTTAGCAATACTCCCATGTAAATCCAAAGCTCTTCCTGTGCCTTAAAGACATTAATCTTTTGTCTTCTCTTCTCAATGTTCCTTTTTGTTGATCATCTTAGTTTTCTAATGTTCCAGTTTTCCCATGTATCCTTTACTTTCCCATGATTACCATCTGTGTTGATGGGCCCTCCCCAATATGGACCTGGTTTTCATATAAGGGGCTCGGATGATGCATGCTACCCTCATGTGATGGTATTTCTAGGGCACAAATGCATGGCACCGCGGAACACATCTTTGGCTGTGCTAGCCAGTTCAAAAGCCAGCTTCACAGCGGAATTTCACACATGCAAATGAACCATTGTGATCCTAGTCATGAAAATTCATGGAATGGTGGCTAGTTCAGTGTGGATGACCTGTCAATTTGGCAGCCAATCATTTAGTTAAACATCCAAATTACTGGCCAGTTACTCAGTCTAAAGCTAGTCTTCCCGCTTGTTACTGGGTTCTATGTAATCCTATTAAAAGCAATGACATTGCCTTTGATATGTGGCAGCTAATGGTATAGAAGTGCCATGCAGGCACAGGACATGTGTCTGGCACAGTTTACATGTGGGCATTGTGAGAAAGGACCACTGTGTTACTATTTCTCCTTAAAATACACAATATCTCTGTTGAATAGCAGGCAAAGTATTTTAATTTCATGGGTGCTCCTATTTACTGTTTTCATCAGTTTTAAATGGAAGTTCCTCTCAGGACTAAATCCTCATTTTCTGATATGTACTAATTGATTTTTTTGGGTCTGTACTTAACTCCTTGGATGAGTCTATAGTGTCAGGAACTCAGTTAGAAAGCCCCAGAGATTTCCCAGGGCCTGGTAGAATTTGGGATTTGGTTGAAAGTTGCCTACATGTGTTTATATCAGACATAAAGTAATAGTATTCGTAAGTGGAAAAACAAACCTAGAATAGCAATTCTTAATCATGAGCCTCTTTGAGAATGTAATGAAAATTCTAGACTTTATCTCCAGAAAAATGTACAAATAAGCTGGAGAGTTCTGAATCTGTCAAAGTCCAGGGGTCTAAAAACCATGAAATCTGGGCTAAGATTTCTGCTCTGGATGTGAGGCTAGGGTGCAGGAATAAAGACAAACAGAGACACAGAGTAGGAGGCACAGGGATGGAAAAAGATAGACAAAGAAATTGAGATAAACTGCAAGACAGAGAGTTGGAGAGACAGAAAGTAGATGTGACTGCAGTTCTTTTAGCAAAACTTAATTTCCCAATACTGAACCCAATTAGGTTCCAATAAACATACTTTCATATTCATAATCCTGAGTTCATCTGACCAATAAAATCTCTCACATAAGAAACATAACATATCCCCACACCTGAGGGCTATACCTACAAGAGTAGGAACTGTTTTTAATGACAGTAGTATATAGGTTCAAGGACCATCTGGCTTGTAAATGCGTGTACTGAAGAAAATTGATAAGATAATTGTAATAAAGCAATACTGATTAGGAATCATTTTGTCTTATGCTTTCCAAGGAGGTTTTAATATAGGTTACCATAGTTTCTTCTCATAACAGCATCTTCTGTGAGGTGGGACAGAAATTGCCAAACGTATTTTGAACTTGAAATTGAGACAAAATGTGTATGAGGATTTGCCTGAAATAATGAATATGCAGTGAAAAACTGAATTCTGGAAACCAGATCTCCTGGTTTTGATGGAGAGTTGGGTGAGAGTTGGGTGACTCCGTATATTCCTATTGAATATAAAACTCTTATAGCTACATGCAATGTCCTTGCAATTCCCTAAAATAAAACATATAAATTGAAAATAATGCTCCTAAAATGGGACTAAATAATGAAATCATAGGAAGTTAGAGCATAGAAAATCATAAAAATGAAAAGCTGACCTGCTCCTATTAAGGAAGAGGACCTAATCTAGAGGGCTTGAGCAAGGACCTTTCTCTGGCCCATGGGATGCATGGAGACAAAGTGTCATCTCATGAGTACTCCTTCTAGTGCCTTTCTTGTGTTCAGGAAGGGAGAAGCAGGATTTAAAAGCATTCATTTTGTGCTTTATATAATTGAGGTGTACAATGATTTGGCAATAATTTTGAAAAATCAGGTGTGAGTCAAATCCAGTTGTTACCTCAGACTATATTTGGAAAGTCTAAAATTTCAAATAACATTTGTCAGAAGTTGTTTTTATGAAAAAAATGTAAAATTCTGTACATTCTGTTGGCCTGGGAAATTTCACATGTCTATAATGAACATGGCAGATTAACTGCTGTGCTTCCTAGGCTACAGTAGGGATCCCTAGGCTAAAATAGGTAATATATATATATATATCAAAGATGGGCATATACATATATATCCACACCTACCCATGTGATTTATATATATACATATGTATGTATAGAATGTGTATAAATGTATATATAGATACATAAATATAAAATTGTGATTATTTATAAAAAGGATTAGGTCTTCGGGTTATTTAAACCCTCCTCATTTATAACTCTCTTTTTAAGAATTATTTAGCTATGCAAGATATCACCATATTCAGTATTTTTTTTTAATAATAAACATGTCTAGTCAAAGAAGGCATTAATGAAGCAATTCCCCAAATAAAACAGCCCATGATATCTGAGTTGCAGCAGAGAGAGAGTGTGGTCTTTGTAGTTTAATCAAGATCACAAGACTTGTTTTGAGCGTCTGTCATCTTTAATTTTACGGCACTTCATTTCAGAGTAGGACTGCCAGGGTCACATGCAATTAAAACACAGGCAAGATTTGTCTTGTGAAATCTTAACATAAAAAGTAATGTGTTACTCCATTTTAACTTTTCTACTGAACTCTGTGAACTCACTAATTACTTTTCCCCCCTCTTGTCACCTTTTTGATATGACATGTATTTTATAGAGGAGATAGAAGTTTGGATTTTTTTTCATATCATGCATATGATTGAGGATAACAAAATTAAACCAGAGAAGAAAGGAATGCGTTTCTCAGAAATACATTTTTAAAAAATATCTGAGTACTCCAGCTTCAATTACAAAGAACCTCATGGATCAAATTCTAGGAAATAACTGTTAATCTGCTTAACTAGGGCAGGTAGAAGTGTAATAACGAACCAGAGATTTTATAGAGGCCAGGATCCTGAACGGGAGTTTATTCTCTGGGGTGCGGGCAAAGCCACTTTTATGTGATTGGCTGTGAAAAGCATTAAAAGCCAGCACCACTGTGGGGCTTCGGAGCGTGGGGAGGGTCCTTGCATCACAGTGATCAGTAAATTGCAGAGACCCTTATTAACCTTATTGATAAGGAGCTTAGGGAAGTCCCATTCAGGCTGCACTGTATTCCTCTTTTTGTTCTCTTGTCTGTCTCGGTTTACAATCCCAGCTGCTTTGTATGGAAGGCCTTTATGCTGCACCTCAAAATTCAGGGTGAGTAGCTGTGCCTTTAAGTTAGAGCAGGCAAAGGAGCGGGAGCCAGCTCCTGCACAGGGGGCTCAGGGTCTATTTAACTGGTGCCGTGGACACCTGGAGAATGTTTGAAAATTTTGTGCTTAAAGAATCTTTTATATTGCTCCTCTTTCAATGCAGCTGGGGTCTGTAGGGATCAGGGGATTATTTTTGATACCTGTCGAAAAGAGTTATGTCTACACTGATTTTCCATCCCTCACTACTAATTAACCTTATTGTATACAGGAAACAGTCTATTTAATACCTGCATTCTTTCTGTAATGCCAAGTAAAATGAAATCCAGTGTGAAATCTAGTTAGCGTTTGCCTTTTTGAAGTCATTTTTAAGTTTCCAGTTTTAGTGACTGTGACCTCAGAACTGATAGCTAGAAAAATAGTGAGCTCAAAACCAATTTCGGTTTCAATGGTCTTCTTCACCCCCTCCAATTTAAAAGCTGCTGTTCACCTGGACTTGTGAGGATACTGAAGGAACAGGACATCCTGAACTGGACAATGCTTCCCCAGAGTCTTCTGGGTTGATGGCTCCCAGGGTTGTAAGGCTTCCCTGCATACTGCCCAGAAAGCTGCCCCTACTCCATTAACACGGTTTCTGTCCTCTGCAGCTGAGCACCTCTTTCCCCTTCCCTTCAATCACAGAGGCTTGAATTTGACAGACACATCCTGGCAAAGTTGTACAGCAGCAAGGCAAATAGATGCGGAAGGAGAGGAAGGAATCTGAGCCCAGGGTAAGATGCTAAAGGAAATTCCATTGGTGGAATGTTTGTGAGGGGGAAAAAAAAAAGGTAGGGTCTAGCAAGAAAGAGCAGAAATTAAACTGTGTAAAATGTCACCAAATGATGTGGAAAAATCCACACGTCTTCAAGTATGCTGCACAATATGGACTTAGAACACATTTTGCTAGTGATGTGAGAATGGTTAGAGCAATGGTTATAATCCTGCTCTTAAATGTGTGTGTGTGTGTGTGTGTGTGTGTGGTGTGTGTGTGCGCGCGCACGCGCGCATGTGTGCATGTCAAGTAAACTTGTCAGCTTAAATGGTGCCAGAGGAAAGTGAGAATTTTCAGGCCAGTGCTTTATATTTTCCAGATTTCTTGGCTTTTGAAATTTTTATACATTGGTCAGAAAGACTATGCTCTATTGCATTTATCTCACATGTAAACCACACATTTGAAAGTGCAAGAAAGGGGAGTTAGGATGCCACTGGGTATCACAGATGCCTGGACACTTGAAGATCTGAACCAGGATGTTTGAATTTGCTGTCAGATTTTTGGGAGTTAGTTGGCGAATCTTACCATCTCTGCTGCTGCTGCTGCTGCTGCTAAGCTTTAGGAAAGAAGAATTTCTTGGGGGCTTAGACTTCAGCAGAGGTAGATGAAAGGGTTTCTGTTTGATGATCTTTTTTTTTTTTTTTTTTTGGTGGGACGATGAATCAACACAAATACCAGCGAATTGGCTGCATATAAGACACTGCATTTAACTTGATAGGAAACTTGATGATGGATCACATTCATATTTAATGTTGCTTATGTTCTAGATGTTTGTCTTGGTTCACTCATCCAACAAGTGCTCACTGAGCACCAATCACGGGCACAGTGTTGCCACTCACCATCCCTGCTTTCTTTGCAGTCTCCTACTTGAATGAGGGAGTTTTCTTTAGAATCCAGCTGATTGCTTGATAATTTTGTGGACCCTGAATGCTTTGATTCTAGCACAAAGCAGCAAAAATTAAATGCTTTAGTCTATAAGGTGTGTGTGTGTGTGTGTGTGTGTGTGTGTGTGTGTGTGTGTGTGTGAGAGAGAGAGAGAGAGAGAGAGAGAGAGAGAGAGAGAGAGATTGATTCTGCCAGATCTCTCACCAAGACAGCTAGATATCTTCATTTTGACAACCCTACTACAGAAAATTGTCATCTTTTTGTGCAAGATGTTCCTGTAGTCTCAAGATTTGAGTGATTCGGGATCACTCTCTGGCAGCATGAGACACAGTGTGCCTTGATGCCTGCCTCTTTTTCAATTGTATTTAAGAGGAAGACTGCTAGGGAACCAGTTTTTCATCTTAGACAGGACCCCTAAAGGGCCAGATTTAATTTCAACACAGCATTAGTTAGTATGATAAGATGGATGATAACTGGTCTTTAACAAATATGGTCCAACACTGGATAATACATTGTAACATATCATATTATCTGGGTGGTGTTAGAGCCACCCAAACAGGTACTTCTAAGGATTTGAGCAAAGAAACTGTCTACCCTTTCCATAATGAAATAAAATGTTTGGTACAGTGCCTATAAAGTATATAGGCAAATGAAATACTACATAAATATTAAAATCTCAACAGCAATACCACCACTGAGCTTTAACCATCTACTATAACAATGGAGGGATTCTGTGTTTCTTGTTCTTTCTTGAAAGTTAGTGTGAGAGTAAAACTCTCATCAAGGGTGTTAACATGAGGGCAACCAGGTAGCCACACATGGAATGTAAATATTTGGGATGTTTATGTGATTACCTTCCTTTAGTTCCATTTCCTGAGTGACCATATGGTATGATAGTTAAAGTAGGGTCCTCTGGGGCCACGTTTAGATTGGAATATTGACCTGACACTTACTAAGTGCATGAACATGGCAACTTCAATTAATTTTCCTCTCTGTTTTCTCAAGTACAAATCAAGTATAATAGTAATATCTCCCTTCACAAAATTGTCGTGAGGGTTAAATAAAAACAATATATGTATAACAAGCACTTAGCAAGCACTCCATAAATTCAATAAATCAAAATCAGCCTTTCCTAGACTAATTTTTGGTGGTCCTCTGGCGATCCAGAAAAGCACTATTGGCTCAAGACAAAGGAGAGAGAAATCACAGTTTGATATGATAGGAAAGACCCATGACCTTCTGGGATTTGCGTTGGTAGCATGCATGTACCTCATCTGATTTGGGCATGACTTGGTAAAAATGTCTTAAAAAGATGACTATTGAATAAAAAAAAATCATTGCCAGAATATTGAACTTAACCCTCATCCCAACCCCCAAATTAAACCAGAAATGTCAGAAGTGAGTCTGCTAAAGGAGTTCCATGCAACAAGGAATAGTGCTTTGTACTCAGCACCTATAACCAAGAGGTGGTGAGAAAACCTCTAGGAAGTCCATTGGTTGATGCTCTGTAATATCAATTTATCTATCTGTTGCCACTGTCTGAATTCAGATCTGTAATAACGGTACTATGGCAATAATCCTTTGCCTGGCAATTGAGTCTACAATTTCTTCCTGCTTCAAATTCTACTTCACAACGTTCCACAAGAATCTTTTCAACTCTGATAAAGTTACCTACCTCTCCTTGCTAGAAGATCTTCAGGGTCTCAATTTTTTTTTCATATTTTTTACTGGTGCATTAAAGTTGTATGGGATTTGTCACTACACATTCATGCATGTACATGATAGAAAAATATAATTTGGCCAATATTATTCCCCAGTATTTCAGATTCTCAAAATAGACTAGAGATGAAAGATAACACATCTTGATATGGCATTCAAGACTTTTTAGGATCTCACACCAACCCCTTTCATCGTCTTCAGAACATCAAGTTATTGTTGGTCAGTAAGTGCTAACTTGTCCCTACATCCTTTAGAGACAACTAATAATTTCATGCTGTATTGCCTTTTTTAAATATTTCCTTCACACTATTCCGTTAGATAGTCCTGAGAGGCAAGATAAGACAAGTATTTCCCATCTACTAGATGAGAAAACTGAGACCAAAATGGAGTAAGTGATTTCCCCAGGATGTCAACAGTGAGTTCTCCCAAAGTAAGTTCTTCCTTATGTTCTGCTTTCAGGTTGCTCTGGTTCATTCACTTAGTTCTACAATATGCTTCATGCACTACCATTTTCTAGGGAGCAAGCTTTACAGCATGGAAAGAAAGTTTAACTCTGAGATCACAAAAATGTAGTCCCTTAAACTGAGTCTGTTCAGACATGTTTTATTTCATGCCCTTAAAAATCAGATTCCATGTAGACTGAAATTCTGGCTTTTCATGAAGATCCGAAGACCTGGCAACACTGGGCCCACGTTCCCACATAAGCAACATGGGCTCCAGCTGAGCAGAAACCAGCCCTTTGGCCAGGCATGGAGCTTGAGCTTTCTCCAGCTGCTATCACTTCATCGTGCTTGTGACTTGCTCCTCTTTACTCATTTATATTACCCACCTGGGCTACTAAGTATCTGCATTTGCAATCCTTGGTATTAAGAAAAAGAAAAAAAATCTATCCATAAGAAGTACATTTCAACCGAAGAAATAAAATGTAATTATTTGAAGAAAGGAAAGTCTATTTTTTTTATTTTGCATATTAAGATTTGAGTCCTGGGCTAGGTTCATAACTCAGTGGTATAGGACATACTTAGCATACATAAGGACCTGGGTTCCATCCCTAGCACCACAGGAAAACAAACAAACAAACAAACAAACAAAAAATAAAACAAAAACCAACAACAGCAGGAAAAAAAAAAAGAAAGAATTTGAGTAACCCAGAAGAAACTGGATATTGTTTTGGTTTTATTTCTCATTTTTAACAACAGAGCAATTTGACCTAGAACTCTTAGTGACAGTCCTTTTGGATGGAAATCTTTGCAGGGCCTTTTAATTAGGAATTGACAGGGTGATTAACTTATAATTCACAAAAATAAATGTGGAAAAGAGAAGTACAGGTCAATTTCTAGCTGTGTTAAACTGTAAGGACAGCACCATTGGCAAATGATTGCTTCCTTTTAACAGCTTTTCTAATTTTTCTTAATTGGATCCTTTGTTTTCTAATTGGATAGGGAGAACCGTCATATGGCTTTCAATTACTAGCTGTGGCATGGTGATCCTGTCATATGGCACATGCTAAGTAAAGTCAGACCCTCATCATATAAGATAGAATACACATCATCTCCAAGAAGCTTTTTGTTTCCGTAAGAAAGAGTGGCAACCTCCTAGATGCTGGAGAGGGGACGCTGTGCTAAGAGGGATCTACCAACAGCTTGATGTTCCAGGGAAACTGCTTTGAATTTGTATTTCCATTTTATGGACTAGATTAGAGTTTCTATAAAAGTTTCTTTATCATAATAAAGAAATGACTTTAAGAATATAAGATTATAATTGTATTCTTAGCAAATGTTAAAAATTATACACACTAATACGCACAAGAAAAAAATGGGAGTCTCAGTGATTTGTATCTCTTGCCTACTGTTCAGAGATTCTCTAAGGAAAAAAAAATGTTTCTGTACAGCTTTTCTATTTTACAACCTCCACTGGATGCGTTGCTTCTAGGATAACAATCTGAATATTTTGGCTTACATCTGACCTCAACATCTTTCTCCAGTTCTGTATTCCCAAATTGCCAAACATACATTTTATTCCCTATTCACCGAGCTTCTTCCTTTTCTTGGAGATGTCAGGCCTTTCATGTCTCTGATTCATGCCATCCTTACTTCCTGGCATGTTGTTTGCATTTTTTTGTCTGGTAAATCTCATTCATCCGTCAAGATTAGATAGAACTCCCTCCTTTTACCTGCCCAGTGAAGCCTCATCTAACTCCCCTAGGTACAACTTGTTGTTTGGTCCTCTTGTCAATCAGTGCACTTCTTAAATATCTCTGTAACAGCCTCTGCTTATCCATTCATTCAAAAGTGTGTTTTGAGCATCTGTATGTATATGTGTTGAACGATGGGGCTACATGGTCCTGGTGATGGCTAAGTCCCTGATCTTGTATTGAACTGTAACAAATCCTTAGGCAATTCTCCCCCTCACCAGACAGTGAAACTAGGGAGGTTAGAAGTATACACCTTATGCATATATCACTGGTGCTTATAATTGTGCCTGGCTCAGACTAGGTGGTTAAGAAGTGGTTGTTGGGTTTTCAAGATTTCTTGATGGGGAATATTAATCAGCTTTATAAAATCTAACTTCTTAGTGAGTCAACCTCGTATACTTACATTCTTGGCTTTAAAACTTGGAAGAGTGAAACAACCATCATTCCTGCCTTAGAGATGTTATGGAATCTGATGACCTTCTGCTGTAACCCTTTCTGTGCTTTCAGTGTGTATAAGTCAGATCCTGTGATGGGCATTTTGGCTCAGCACCTTGGAATGGTCTTTCTCCAGAGAGGAAGCACATTCTCTGATTAAATGCCCTTAGCAGGCAGGGACAGGACACAGCTGGGGTTTGAATCAGGCTAAATCCCATCAGATTGGAAATCAAGAAGCTGGTGCTTTTGAAGATTATAAATCTGGAAGGCAGCAGAGACAAGGGGCTGTGAGTCCCTGTTCAGAGCAGGTAATGCCACTTGTATTTGGCTTTCAATGCTACTTCTCTCTGGCTGATGCTTCCAGAATAACTTTAAAGATGGACTCATGTGAGGGATAAGATGTTAATACTAGAACTACTAAATCTGCTATTCCCCCTTCAAAAAGAAATAATTAAAGTCTTGGAGAAGACCTAACTGAGAATGTCATGGAAATGAGGAAGACGAAATAGAATGCCAGAAAATCTTGTTTCATGTTTCTATGTTTTGCTGAAAGGCATAATTACATTTTTTTTCATATAAGAATCATGTAAAGTTAGCCAATCTGTTGGCTCACTGTTACTGGTGACTTTAGACCATGGGGTTCAGTCTCCTGTGACTTTTCTTGGCTTTGTGGTACACATATGCATCCCATTCAATGAACCACACTTCAGCATTTATGTGGATGCTTCTCTGTTCTTTGACCATGAACCCATTTACTGGCACCTTGCTAAAATAAAGACATTTGAAAGAGGCCCATGAACCTGTCCTTCCTCAGGCAGCTCTGTGGATTCTGGAGCTGTGTGCACATCTGGCTATCTCTTGAGCAGACTCTCTCTCTTCCTCTCTGTATACCCCATCAATGCACACAGCCTATGCCCTGAGCTCATTATTGCTCTAAGTGTTTGCTCTTGGATCCATGCTTCACGCGTTTTATTTACATGCTTTATTTTTCATTTTATGAACAAATCGATAACTAGACTTACTCTTTATCACCCTGGATTAGTTTTATTTATTCCATTTGAATTTGATTAAAAAGCTGTCAAACATAAGTCTACATTTTTATCAGCAGAATACTTTCATAAAACCGGGCATGAGATGTGTTCAGCTAGAACATACTTTTCAAAATAAAACAATATTTGATATATTCTAGACAGTTACCCCTTTGTTTATCCATGACAACTGAAACTAACCATCAAATGGATAAAGCAATCCAAGTCTTGTCAAGTAATCCTTAGGGCATATGACAAAAAAGCCTTTTAAAAAAGTTCTTTCTAGATGGATTTAATGTAATTCACCAATAAAGCATTCTCAGAAGCATAATAAAAATTCTACATAAAATGACATAGCCAGAGAAAGGGGAGACATACAGTTTGATGAAGATTCAAAATGGGTGTTAACATTAAAAGTGAGCAGTCATGAAATTCCTGTATAAAATAAGGATCAAAATTGCAGGAAACTAAGTTTGCCTCTAATTTATAAGTTAGTACATCTACAGAACTACGAACTGTGTTTGTGAAAAAATTATTGAATGGAAAATTCTTTGAATTGCGATTTTTCTCCAGAGAAACTACCATCCAACATGTTGTATTTATAAATTTCACCATGTAACAAGAGAATAGCTGGACAGTATTCTTGAAAGATGAAATCTCTGTTTTGGTTCAAAACATGAGCTCTTACATTCCATTTCTTAGTTATGGGCTTCTATCTTTCCATTTGCTTTTCCAGTGGACATATAGAAGTGTGGGGACATGCCTGTTGCAGCACGGATTGTGGGAAGGTAAACATGTGTACACATACCCATACTCTCAGCTACACTCACTCTGCACACCCATATCGACACATGCATGCCCTCACACCTCAAACCGGGAGCAGCATGGAGCTAGACTTTAGGGTTGTGGTAGTCCGCACATGAGACATGTAGGATGTACTCTCAGAGTGCTGGAAGGAACAGCAATGAAGGGGTTAATGTAGAACACGTATAGACAAATATTGTCAATTATTTTATTCAAATGTTTGGAACTTAAGCAAAAAATCATCATTAAGTTTTCACAAAATGAGGCATCTGTCGCCTGAAAGGGAAAAAAAATATTTCAGAAATATGTTTACAGAAATGTAAAAATATTAGGCATCAAGACAGATGTGAACATATTCAGTAACTTGTCTTGTCTGTCAGTCTTCCTCTGAGTCGAAGATCTTACTGTACTCGCTCAGCATGAGCTCCGCTATCTGGTTTTGGTATACCATGTGTACTGCCATGTTCCCGGTTTCATTTTCTGCTCGAAGAAGAGTGGGTCCAAATACAATCCCTAAGCTTTGTGTGGACATGAGGTTCTTGGAGGCTTTGGCCACTATCCTGTGGAGAGAGGGGTGAAGAAAAAAAGATTCTATTGGAAATGTGAAGTAAAATTGTGGTTCCTTTGCAATTATTATTTTTTTAACTCTGCTAAAACAGAGTTAGAACACTTATAACATTATTTAATTATCTATATTTATTTCATGTTTTTCAGTGTGGAAGTAAAAAGGATACAGCATCTTATTGAAATTTTTATCCCCTGTATACCAGGCCATCTTGAGTGCTCAACAAATATCTGTGAAATGAATGAATAAATATTTTAAGCAGCAAAAATTTATTGTGGAATTAGTAAGATTCAGCCTTTGAAATTCTTACAGTCAACGGAGAAGACAGGTGAAACATGCATAAAATGTATGTATCTGAACAATATTAATATAATGATATATGCATAACTAATAGTTAATCCAGACATAAAGACTGAGAAAAATTAAATTTTTAATGATTAGAGTGAGTAAAGTTGTCCTGGAAAATGCTATCTGGAATGATTTGTAGAGGAGCAAGGTTTTGAGGCATTGAGCTTTGGCAAAATTCTAAGTTTCTCTAGTCATTTAGACAGCCAATTTAGCTCATGGAGAATCCTATAGTGTTTGCACAGAAAAAGAGAAGAGTCCCATTTGAACCAAATAAATCTTTGCTTGTGTGCTGATTGTACGGAGAGCTGGCACACCAACAAAACACTAGGAGCTGGTTTTGTTTAGGGTCCTGCCTTGCCCGATCAACACAAGACTCCTAAAAGGAAAATAAAGCCTCCTTCTAAAAATTAAGGCTTAAAAAAATAATGTTTTCCTTATAGCTGATGCTTACTTAGTTTTACATTATAATACAGAATCATGAGGTTACAATGATATTAAGAAAATAAAGAAATAAGGACGGCATGTAGAAAGACAAAGTGCTAAGAAACACTACACTCTGGACTCTACCAGAAAACCCAACCCAAGGGAAATACAAGCGAGGGCAAAGGAATACTTTATTATAAGACAGTGGGTTTTCTTGCCTCGGAGCTTAGCATGGACATTGTTGAATTGGTTGGACTTCAGAGAACTCTCCTTGTTTGTCCTGTGCAGAGCTACCTAGTTCCAAATCAGAGGATGTAGGAAGACCTGCTTTATTTCTATCCCTGCACAAACCTGAATCTCCAAAGTATGTTTTAATCCTCTTAGAGTTTGGATTCAAAATGTCCCCCCAAAATCTCTTGGGCTAGGTGATGCAGCAATGTTCAGAAGTGAAAATATTGGATTATGAGAGCTCTGACCACATGAGTGGATTGATCATTTGATGAATTAATAATTTGGGTGAATTACTAAGTGCTACCCATGGGCAGGTGGAGTATGGCTGAAGGAAGTAGGTCACTGGGCGTGTGGCTTGGGGACTATATCTATTCCTGCCTCCCACCCCCCAGCTTCTGTCACCTCGGCTTACAGTCTGCCATGATCTGAACATCTTTTCTCTGCCACACCCTTTTTCCATGTTTTGGCCTTGGAGTCATTTGACCATGAACTGAATCCTCTAAAACTGTGAGCCAAAATAAATCACCCCTCCACTAAGGGGTTCTTGTCATGTATTTTAGTCACAGTGATGAAAAGCAGACTAACACACATTTTTAGTCATATGGCTAAGGCCATGCTTTCTCTCTTCTTAAAGAGATTGAGAAAGACCAAAGCCACATGTGTATGGGCTTATACCTGCCCACAGAACAAGTTCATGGCACATAACATGGCCAATAAAAGTACTTAACCTATATTGACCCAGTAGTGATAATAAACACTATTGTTCTAAGCAATTTTATTGTCTCGTTTAATCCTCATAAAAACCCCACAAAGTATATTCTATTATTAAGCCTATTTAAAAAAAAAAAGCAGAGAGACAGAGTGGTGAAATAGCTGCTGTCACACAGAGCTGAAGTTCAAACCCAGGAAATGTGGTTCCAACACTATTGGAAGCATCACTGCCAAGGTATCTGTTATGGCCTCTGGGTTTAATAACTGGCCTGACCTTTCACTGTGCCGCCTTCCACATGATTAGAAGGTCCATCACAGGGTCTGAATTCTTATTCCTTGCTGCATAATTGTGATTGAAAGCCTTGTTATAATAGACTTATTGAGGGCAAACTGACTCAAATTTGGACTGAACATTCAAGATATTCTGTCTCACATTTCCCTTTTTCTTCTGATTTTATTGGAGAACATTTGTACCTGTGAGCATTGTTGGCATGACTACATTTCTGGAAGGGATTTTCATATTTTTAGAGTATCAGTAAGTTATCAGAAACTTCAAATATAAAGTTTCCTTTGAAATATAAAAAGCTATGCCACTTTGCTACTTCATTTACCAAAAGCCTATAAAATGATGTAAGTATCCTCCTACCTATATAAGGGCAAATGAAGTGGGCTTTGCTTCCTTTAGCATGCCGATTACCTCAGTTTAAGATCTCTCTTAAGCCTCTCCTGGACAAGTGTGTTATAAAAGCCATTAGTAAGATTCACTATAAAGGAAAAAGAGAGGGTTTTTTATATTAAATTAATATTTTTCAATGATATGGAGAAAAATAACATAAATAATCAATTGAGTAAACAGTAGTAAAAGTTGCTTTGAGGACTTTGACAACAGGTAGCAAAAGTCTAAACTGATAAGGATTACCTATTAGGGAACAGGGCTCACTGGTCATAAGCTATGGAAGAGGACACTTCAAAATGACATTTGGGATACTTGGGAGTCAAAAACCGAGCCATACTCAGAAAGGTATTGCTAGAAATTGGGGCAGGTTCATGAGCAGATCTTTGGAGGAGGAAGTCATGGCTGTCAGGAGGTTAGGGGTAGAATTTGTAATAGTCCACAGCATGGAGAAACCCAGGTGTGTGAAAGGCTATCTCAGTTCTCCAAGGCGTCTCAGCTAGTGAAATGCAGCCCCTTAGAGGAAAGCAAGGAGACTGGAAGAGTGATGCAGCTGATAACTTTGCGGCTACTCTTTTTTTTTTTTTCCTCTTTTTTTTTCCTATTTCCTAAGAGTTCTTATATATTTTTTTTCCTGCTTAGACAAACCTGGTTTTATAATCCAGAGCAAGGCCAAATCCAGAGGAGGGAATCAAGAAGGAGTTTAAATAGAACAAAGAGAAGGAGACTAGAGATGCATGTTCGAGCCTCCATTTAAAAATGGTTTTTGACTGTCCTAGCCAATGGACCATGGAGGGGGACTCCCAGAAGGGATTTCTGCCAATACATCAATTTCCTGAATTTCCTGTACAAATAGTCATTTGTGTTTTTATGCATGTGTAAATATGGAATATTCATTCCACCTCAAGCCTATATTCTTTGTATCCATTTCTCTCATATTTTGCATATAATTTTAATAAAACTCTTACAAGTGTTTTAAAATAATCTTGTTCTATGCAAAATTTTGAAAATAACACATAGTTTTCTATTTTTGTTATATTTGCATTATCGCAGATTAGATTTTCATAGCAGCTTGAAAATTTTTTTTTCTTAGTTGGGAAAATAAAGTTACATCTAATCAGAGACAGTTACAAAAGAAAGCTAATTAGAAAATGCAGATGTGAAGTATATAGAGTATATGCTATCTTGCTTATTTCCTGTTACAAAATGAGTGGATATATGTGCATATTCATACATATTAATTTTCAATTATTTTTTGAATGTCAATAAAGCAACAGTTGTTATGTTGAGAAATAAATAAACTTTAGGTTAGAAAAGATGCTGAGAATAGAAGTCACCAATTACTGACCCAAGTGATACATGTTGAAAGTCACACACATTCTCATATTAAAGTTTAAGTTAGATGAGACCCATTCATAATAGACTGTGTGGATACATATCTAGTGAAGAAGACTACCAAATTGGCAAAATGTATCTAGGAAATGTATTAATGCTGCTAGAAACTTGTAATGTGAACTTACTTATTCTTTACCATGCTAGACTCCCAAATCATTAAGTTGTTGATTTAGGACCACATAAGGAGTTAAGAATAATTTCAAAAATATATTTGGAATACTATCCTAAAAAATATTTATATTTCTTATTTTTCTTTTCTTTCTTTTGTTTTTATCTTCTATCATAGATACCATAATTTCCACTCTCACTGTGGGGACCTGCTGGGCATTGCATGGGAGTGCCATTTTTTCTAAAGGCTTCAACTAGTAAAGCATGTACAGAAGAAAAACAAAGTCTACTGAAAAAAATAAAAGCCTGCATGGCTTTTATTCAATCTAGTATCTAAGGACGAAAATTCTCAAAAACAGTGAGTTGGACTTCTGGTAGGGTAACCTGCAGTTGAATTGTATAGATGGAGGGGAAGATCCGATTCAGGAACCAAACATGTTTTGACCATGATTTGGGCAATACTTCCAGGTCAGCTTTAACTAAAGTTCTGTGAAACACCATATCTTTGATATGCTTCATGAAAATGGCATTCCAAATAAAAACTTTGGAGAAAATTATGTGCCATTTTTTTGTTTTTGGAAACTCACAACATACAAAAGCTTCATAAAGGTTCTGAAAAGTCCTATAGAAAAATATCCTTGCTCATCTTTATTTAACTTGTATCTTCTGTAACTTACTTAATGTTATACATCGATTCATTCTAGCGAGTGACACTGAGGAAATACATTAGAAAATTCTGCTGTAGTGTGATTTCCTAAGGCCCTACAACATATGATTCCAAAGTGTTATGAATTTTAACCCCTTTTGCCACACTGATTTCATATCTGTAGCAGCTAACTCAGAACAATGTCACTTGTGATCATTTCTGGTCAGTTTTATTCTTCTGGTGGGACTTAGAATTCACTGATCTTAAACTTCATGAAAGCATTATAAATTCTGAGCAACAATTAAAACTAGTTTCAGTAAAAAATCATCTTTTATGACAAAACAAAAAAAAGAGGTAAAAGAAAAAATCTGAGTGAGAAATATAATGGCAAAGATATGGCTGAGATAGTAACATACAGTGAATTGATAAATGGGTAAGAAGGTAAAAAATTATATTTTTAATCAATATTTGCTAATTATACTTAATGTAGGCTTACCCACCATTAATTTATTCCCAAGAGACCCTATAGCAAAGATACCTATTCTAGGGAACATAATGAACTCAAAATATAATGCCTGCGAATGCTTTACTAATAGAAAAAAAGAACCTAAGCTGAAAGTTTTTTTTTGAGAAAGGTTATTTATTAATACTGCTTAGTTTTATACAGCCTGACAAAACATATAATTATGATTTTATAAATTTGTTTATGAAATAGTTACTTGATATATATTCATTGTAAAAGCAATTCTTATACTGCTAAGTACAATTCAAGTTTATAAAATCTTGAAATGGGTAAGTATTCATTTTTCTGGCAAGAGTTGTAAAGTGATATTACAGTTTATAGCATAAAAAAAGAAGAGGAAATGCCAGAGCTACTTTTTGTCAGACCCAAATGAAAGGAGCAATGATCCATCAATTTAAGATTATTTTAGAAACAATCTACAATCCAGTGCTGTAGATGTTGAACCCCAGACCAAAAAAGAAGAGGTGGGGGGGAGAGCAGAAGGGGGAGAAAAATAAAACCAAAAACCCCAATCCTATCAGAGAGCTTTATGCTAAGTAAGTTTTTCCAAAAGTGAGCTGAATTTCTAACTCAAAGAAATTTTAATTGCATAAAATCACAACCCAACCCCCCCCCCCCCAAAAGACAGAAACTGAAAGAGAGCTTTATGAGACAACTAAAAGTTAAGGTGGAATTAAGAAGACCAAAGCATTTAATAATAGTCTCAGTCCAATCACATATATGAATGCAAACTTCTTTTAAGTTTGTGCTTTGCTGTTACCATAGTGACTTGCAAAGGACATTGAGAACCACCTAATTGCCTGCAGGACAATTCTCAAGTTACAGAAGTGTATTATAAATGTTCTTCTCCCTATCTGTGGAATGCTGTGATTTTTTTAACATACATAACTTGAGAATGGCTTTATTGGAATGAAAAAAACATGATGGTAAATGTATTCTTGCCATCAGGTCACACCTGGTTTTCAAAATATAGCTCAGCCACTGCATGCAAAATGTTAATTGTGTCTTTGACCACTTAACTGAAGAGAGGCTGTTAAAAATAGAATAAATTTTCAATATGCTCAACTTATGTTTCTTATGTGCTGTAACTATTTTGGGGGGATACATGCTAACCATATGCTTGCCTACCCTCAAATTTGCACAAACTATACTGCTGTCTACACTGGCCTTTTTATAAGAATTGGAAATTATCAGAAATTTCACCTTCTCCCTTAAAGTGTTAGTTGTATGTCAGAAAAATGTTTAAATATTACAAAATTGGGAGAGCTTTTATGAAGTGTTTTTGCATTTAACATCAATGTGTTTCAAGGCGACTGTTCACAGATGATTCAGCCACTTTTATATGTCAATCTATAAATCAATCAGCTTAAACTAATTGTAGCCTTCAATTTTATATCTAGATATTATATCATTATTATTTTCTAAAATAAGCTTAAAACCATCATCTTAAATGGAAGTTATTGCTATATTTTGACATTTTCCTTTTAAATAATCTTTAAAGCCATGCATATATAATTCTTTCAAAGCACATTATAGAAAAGGAGACTTATGTAGCAATTGCATATTGATAACTAACATGCTCTGATTTTTTTCATTTATTGAACCACTTTGCACTAATTTCAGTGCAGAAGACTGAAACATTTTCAATTATTTACTTGTTTCACATTTATATTGTTAGACATTATGGAAATGTTCTGAAGCACATTTACAACAATATTCAGATTATCTAATAAGATATAAGAACTGAAAAGTTAAAAAGTGAATAGCTCATAGATTTCAATTAATGACTTATTTCTAGTTGAAATATGTATTCTGTAAGGTAAAAACAATGACAAATGGAAATATCAGAGCCAAAACCCTGATATACTATATACCAAAAAGGAACATTCACATTACTTACTACTTATTGAATGTCTTTTATGTGCTAATCATTGTGCTTCAAATATATCAGTGTTCTAAAAAGCAGATTTAAAAATCAGCCTTAACCTTTTTTATTATAAAATAACATTATTTCATTTAAAAAACATTTGAAAAGTTTATTAGAAAATAATTTTTAAAAAGCATTGATAATTTGATGTAAGCATTTATTGTTTCACAAAAAATTTATAGGTACCCACCACTTGCTGGACATCATTCTGAATGTTGGGGCAGTTGCAATGAGTGAAATAGAATCACTGCCTAGATTAAGCCTGCACAATCCTCCCTATCCAGGGATTTCACATCTGTAGATTCCATCAAGTGCAAATTGAAATTACTGGAGAAAAACCTGTGTTTGTGTTGAATATGCATAGACTTTTTCCTTGTCACTTTCTCCTCAGCAATATGGTATAACAACTTACTTGCACAGCATTACATTGTATTAAGTATTATAAATAATCAAGAAATAATTTAAATAATTCAAATGATGTGTATAGGTTATATGCAAATATGATATAACTTTACAGAAGGGAATTGAAGACCCATGGAGTTTGGTATCTGTGGAGGATTCTGGAACCAATTCTCCTGGGTACTCAGGAGCCATTAATCTTGTGGGAGAAAACGTACAACCAACATTATACTATTCACAAATGGAATTTCAGGTGCTGAAGTACTTGAAAAAAAAAAAAAAAACTAAGAAGAGAAGTTGTAGTTTTTCCACTGATTCTGGGGATACTTTTTTAAAATCCTGATGGCCCAGAAAGTGTCCTCAGAAATTCCTGTCTTCTTAGTATGGGCAGGGCCTGGCTGCTTCCGTTTCCAAGTAGTACCCTAATAAGCAGAGAGTGCTGAAAAGTGCAGATAGGGTGCTCAGAGAACACACCCTAAGGAAGGAAGTCCTGCTTAAATGCACAAATCAGAGGGAGGAGAATTCCAGGCAGGAATTAATAGGTACAATGCCCCAGTGGTGAAGCTGTGCTTGGTGATTTGAGAAACAAGGAAGAGCATACAGTGTGGTTGCATGCCAAGAGAGAGGAAGGAGGTAAAAGATACTGTGAGGGACTTGGGAGCCTTGGCAAGGATTTGGGATTTAATTCTAAGTGTGATAAGAATCTATTCTCGGGATTTGAGCAAAGGAATGACATTACTAACCTTTAGATGATGCAAATGTTTATATAATAATAGAAAAAGTATATAATACTCTATATAATTTTCTTTATTTAATACTCTTTATGTAATTCTGTATACAGCATTTTCACTTCTAACATGAATAATTCTATATCATATGTATGTTATATATTTACATAATATATACATATAAAATATGTATAATACATATTAGTCATTACCTCATGTGAGACAGAATGGATTGTTCCCTATGATTACTTAGAATAAGTAAGATTGTAAATTAATAAAAATATTTCCATTTACTCATTCTTGCAAATTTTGAAGCATTTGCAACCAGGGGAAAGTTTAGTCCTCCTTCCTTCCCTACCACCCTGAGGTATTTGGCAAAATGGAGAAATTTTTGAAGGTTATGACTGGTTGAGATGGCAAATTGCTAGTGGCATCCAGTGGGCAGAGGCAAAGGATGCTGCTAAACATTGTAAAATATGCAGGGCAGTCTCCTACAATAAAGAATCATCAGGCTTAAAATGATAACAGTATGCTAGGCATGGTGGTACACACCTGTAAATCCCAGCAACTCAGGAGGTGGAAACAGGAGTTTACCAAGTTTAAGGCCAGCCTCAGCAACTTACTGAGACCCAGTCTGAATATAAAAATAAAAAAAGGGTTGGGGTAAGGGTAGCCCAGTGGTACAGTGCCCCTGAGTTCAACCCTAGTGCTAAAAGGAAAAAAAAAAAGGCGACAAGAGTAGTACTGTTGAGAAACCTTGTCTTAGGGTAAAAAAGTAGATCCATGGTTCTCCAACATTTCTGTTCATGAGAGTAATTGGGAACACATACTGAAATGGAGATTGCTGGGCTTCCAGATTTTTGGTTCAGCAAGTCTGTGGAGGTAAATTGCACTCTCCCAAGTTCCCAGGCAGTATACACCCTCCTGCTTGTCAGGACCCACACCTTGAGAACCAACAAGGATGACTGAATCCTGACTCTTGTTTCTTAAGACGTGATAAAATGTGGGAAGGCCTATTAATCTTGTTAATATCATTATCATTTGGTATTATTCTTTAAAAAGTAATTACCATAGGTGAAAAATGGTCTGTCTTTTTTGAACTTAGGATTCTTTGAATTTAGGAAATGGAGAAGTCAACAAAAGCAAGTAAGCAGCTTCATGCATTTCTCCTTTCCTATTGAGGATGTATACTTTTGTGTGTTTAATCAATTTTATTTATTGCATAAAACAAAATTAATGCATGGTTTCAAAATATATAATAATAAAAAATTAGATTATCTAGAGTAAAAAGTAAAAACTCCCCTTGTATCCTAATGACTTCCTTCATGATAACTATAATTAACAGATGGGTGCTCCCTCCGGAGAGTTTTTTCTTACCTGTTTATTAATCTGTCAGCTTATCTATTATCTATCTGAATAAATAATTTATATAAGATAGGTATATGATGATATTTAATACATATGTGTAATTTTTCCTTTTTATAAAAAGTGAAATAATAAAATAAATTATGATATAATTTTTTCTCTTAACTATATATCACAGGCATCGTTCCAAGTCAGTACATATAAAAATATCTCATTCTTTTTAAACAGTTGTTACATTTCATAGCATGGAAATACCTAAATGCATTTAACCATTTCCCTGCTGGTGGTCTTTCAGGATGTTTCTAATTCTTTGCAATTAAAGACAATACTACAATGAACATCCTCGAATCTATTGATTTCTGAGATTTTATGTATTGAAAAAAGTAATTTTTCAGTATTGTTAATATACTCTCCCAATTATTTTTTCCTTAATTTTACTTACTTCAATTTTTATCAGGTCATATTTAGTATTATTTCTTTTGAAATTTCTATCTTTATGTTTATAATTATAAAATTCATCATTTTAAAAGAGATGAGATAAATATCATCAAAGTCATCTCCTAGATTTTTTAAAAAAAGGATGTAATTTTTAATACAGCCTCTAATTTACCTTACATATATTTTAGCGGATGAAATGTGATGGTCATACAAATTTATATTTTCCCCAAAGCTAGCTTATGTCTGTAATAACATTCATTAAATAAGCCCCCAACCCCATTGATTTGTGATGCTACCTCTCTTTTGCACAATTTTCTACACTCACAGCTACACATACTTTTGGTACATCTATTCCACTATGATCCCTGTGTGTATTTTAAACTAGTACTTCGCTGCTTAAATCAATGTAACTTTATTATACTCCATCGATATTCCTCTTTCCATTTTTTCTTTATAAGGGAAAAAACTTCCAGATGAAAATTTTCAGATGAACAAAAATGGGACCAAGAAAGATTGAGTAATTAGATCAAAACCATGTAGAAAGTAAGTGGCAGATCTCTGATACTCTGGGATATTGATTTTTCCCCCCCTGCAAGGTAGTAAAATCCAAGAATTTTGAGTTTGAAATCAGAAGGCTTCCTAATAGTGAGCCCTGAGGAAGATATGGGAGACAAGTGAATCAGTCAGCAAACAGTCTTGGGTGATATATTCTGATATGTTGATCTCCTAATTAACATCCAAGGCTATATCTACACAGATGACAAGAGTGTTCAGATGGAAGAAAAACAAAATTAGTATTTATTACTTATTCCCTTCAGATTCATACAGTTTTTGAAGCTTTTGAAGCCATTCATTTCCATTGTGAATTTCAACTATAGCTTCTCTTAGGTGTTTCCCTTGAGGATTTTTTAGCCACTGAACCACATGCTCAGCTCTTTTTTTATGTTTTATTTTGAGACAGGGTCTCCCTGAGTTGCTTAGGGCCTCACTAAATTGCTGAGGCTGGCTTTGAACTTGTGATCCTTTTGCCTCAGCCTCCTGAGCCTCTGGGATTACTGTATCTGGCTCCCTTAAGTTTTAAAATGGCTTTGGATATCCACATCTGACCAGCTCAACAACAAAAGAAGTCTTAATTTTGATTCCCTGAGCTCTGCTGATATACCAATAACCATCCATAATATCATCATTCTGGAAGACACTGCTCAAGAGCACATAGAGGAGCCAGGCTATAAAATAGATCATCACATTCTGGGGGTATTTTTTAGGAAGAAAACAGTTATAACAGGCTAGTATTGTCTACCTGAGTTTTCCCAACCTAACAGTTTAAAAACTACCTTGTAATAGTAACATTTTATTTAGAGTATTGAGTGTGGCACATGAATCAGCATTAATTAAGCCAAACAGAGTAATGCACCTAATTATATGATATTAGTGGGAAATATAGTACTTAAATATTTGCCTTGTGATGTTAGATAAATCTAAAAAGAATACTATCAGTATGCAGAGTCAGAATTCTTCAACCTCTCTTTTATTTTTCTTTTTATGAGTGAAGAGTTACTTTACTTCCATTAAGAGCATCTACATAATATCCTTGGCAGTTTTCTGGAAAGTTGTCTCCTTATTTAATCCAGAACATTTGAAAGGCAATCACTTTCAATTTTGGTATCATTCTTTGGTCCATTCTTAATTTTACTTGCTGAGGCTGGGCAAGGTGGCACATGCCCGTAATCCCAGAAGATTGAGAGGCTGAGGCAGGAGGATTGCAAGTTCAAAGTCAGCCTCAGCAATTTAGTGAGACCCTAAGCAACTCAGTGAGACACTGTCTCTCAATAAAGTTCCAAAAAGGCGGCGGGGGGGGGGGGCTGGGGACTGGGGTTCAGTGGTTAAGTGTCCCTGAGTTCAATCTGCAGTACCTAAACCAAAACAAATTTTTTTTTTTTTAAGATACTTTCTATGGTGACTTGACTTTGAGAGGGACCCTATAAGCCTCATCAAGCACCATGGTAAATGTGCAGAATAAGGTGATTCTAAAAGGAAGTGTGAAGGACTGAGGTGTTTGGTTTGGGAAAAAAGCAGTTAGGGAAGCCAGGTTGACTGAAGGCAGACAGCCATGGTGTTGAAGGAAAAGCAGTTTTGCCCTGTAGTTCTATTAATAGAACTGGTCCAGAGACAGGTTTCACCTTTGTATGAACTTAGTCTTGTGAAAATAGAAAAGGTGGCTTCAAAACAGTAATGGTTTCACATTTATTATAGAAAATTTATGTAGAAAAAATTATTTAGAAAATGTTGACAAGTCAAAACAAGAAAATAAAAGCCACTCATAATTCTACCACTCAGATACAATGTCTACTAATATATGGTATAAATTTTCTTCTATAAATACTGGAGCAGTAGTAGAAACATCATTTCAAAGTTGTTAAATATTTTACACATAAAATGGCCATGAGTTCCTATCAGGAGAAGATTCAGCCAGGACATTTGAGATTCCTGTATTGGATGGTAGGTTGAATGACTTTTGAAGAGTGGTTTGGGCTTCCAGATTAATGATAAGAGAATGGACATACTGGAAAAGTCAAAGTACTACTTGAGAAGAAGTAGAATAATATATAATAACTAATTGCTTCAATACAACAGTTTTAAAAGAAAAAAAATGTAATAACTAAGGTATCTGCCCCACCCTTTCTTATACTTCTTGTCATTCTCTAGGATTTAGCCAGCAGCATTTATGGCTTCAATAGAGGGGTGAGACAGCAGAAAGGCAGATAAAGTGCTTCTGATTTTTGCAGGGCAGGTATTTGAATTGCAAAGGACTGTGCCTTTGAGTTTCAAAAGCCTACATGCCAAAGAACTCAGAGCCACACTCAGCATAAGGTCTAATCCCCTAATTGCAGATTGGAGGATCTATGATGAACCAAGCTACCCCACTACTGCCAGACTAGGGAAAGATTTTCTGGACTAGGGGAGGAGACTCAAAGAGACTTGAGACTTTGATGAGGTCCCATGAAAGTGGCTCAGTTCCAAGTCTTTTTACCTTCCCTTCCTGCATATGTAGGCTGTTAAAAGGTTTGAGATTTCTGAGATAAGATATATCCAGATATTTTTCTCCTAGGGAAAAACCTAGTAATATAGCAAGATTCCAGAGTTTCCCATGCCAAGTATATCAGGAACAATTAAATAGAAATTGCTGCCTGGTAGAGATAGGCAAAGGTGGCCTAAGGGCTTTACAGAATACTGTATCACATGAAGAGTGAGTGACTGAAACCCAGACCCAGATCAGAAGCTGGAGATAATGACTGAAACCAGAAAGGAATGAGCCCTGTCCTACAGAGGTGGCAAAGTCAGCCACTTTCTGCTCTGTTATTTCTGCTCTGTTAATCTGCCTTATTATCTTTCTTTAGCAGTATGTAAACATCTCAGGAACAAGATCTTGGTCTGTTTCTGCCTAGTGCTGTATCCCTAGACCAAGGTTTGTATTTAGCTCATAGTAGTAGGTGCCCAATAAATATTGGCTGAAATATCATATAAACAGATGCCCTCCCTGCCCTTGCCTCCAGATGCTTAGGCTGTACACAGACTTCTAGGAAAAAAAAAAAAAAAAACAACCCAAGAGCAATCTGCAAGATAATCTGAATTGATTGAAAGGTAAGTAATTTAGAAGAATAGGGTTTTGAGCTGGGTGCAGGGATGTATGCCTGTAATCCCAGAGGCTCTAGAGGCTGCTCAGTAGTTAAGCACCCTTGAGTTCAATTCCTGTACCAATAATAATAATAATAATAATAATAAAGGGTTTTTGAGAAAGAAATTATATTCTTGCAAACTGAGTTTTTTATCTGCTCTGAGAAAACTAGAACATGAAGCTGGAAATGAAGAAAGAGATTATTTCTTGAGGCTTTGTTAAGGAACTGTAACTGTTCGGTGTCTTTTCCCTTCCTATATGATATATGATGATCAGTTTCCAGCATGTACTCAGTTTGAAAAAAACTGGAAAGAGTAGATTAGAATAGAGTGTAATTTTTCATCTGGTTTATACTTTAGATGGTTTGAAATTAAAGATCATGAAACTATTTTTCTTGGCCATCTAAAATATGACCGTCACATTCTATTTTAGGTAAAATGTTTGAAAATTTTTAGAAATACAAACACTCTCACAACATATTCAATACTTTGCTCAAAGATAGAAAACTATTTAATTTGCCTTTACACATACAAATTTATTGTGCATACTGTGGTAGAGAAATTAAAAGAGAATTTCTGTGTATGTCCTTATAAATATAGATGTTGGGCTAACCTGATTCTATCACCCTGGTCACACATATCTGTGATCACCCATTGTAACATGTTCTATAAACAGGATGACGTGTCTCATTTTATTTTTTTAGAATCACTACCAAGCATTATACTGGGCCTCACCAAAGCTTAGGATCCA
The DNA here is from genome assembly GCF_052094955.1 of Ictidomys tridecemlineatus. NCBI lineage: Eukaryota > Metazoa > Chordata > Mammalia > Rodentia > Sciuridae > Ictidomys > Ictidomys tridecemlineatus. The sequence goes on along the minus strand of NC_135483.1, from coordinate 115,693,203 downwards.
GGCTGCTAAGGGACATTGTTATGTCAATCAATTTGATAGCGATGGTGGCTACTTTGTATCAGAGATGGGCCACATAGAACCCTTTCGAAGGAAAGCTTTCCTCTCTGGTTGTGGTTTTAGCTGATGGCCTCCAGTAGTCTTTCTTTTATTTTTTTAGGCTTTGTCTCCATTGCAATGTGCCATGCTGCTTAAGGGCACTGAGATCTCACTATCAATACAAAAGCTGGATTGTTCCCTACCACTGTGGAACAACTCTGATCAGCTCCAGGTGCTCCAGAGCTCCCTGTACAGCTGGACAGGGCATTTTTGGAATCACAAGTCAGTTTAACTTATTTCTCTACTCAACCCTGCTGCCATCTCCCCTTCTCTCAGGGAACGAACTTCAATAAATACCTTCCATGTCATACTCTGTTTCAAGGTCTTTCTGGGGAACATAACCTGTCATTGTTATTTCTATGAATGATCAAAAAATCCAGCAATAATATGGAGATTTGAAATCAGCTGCTACCTGACTGGTAAAGAGGAATTCAGCAACAGTGGCAGGTGGACTGCCAAGTGATCCTTGCACAATGGGTTACAGCCCAATTGTTAAAACACTTACTAATGGTGATTCTGGGGTATTATAGCTGTGGAGGAGACTAGCTGGTGTAATGCATGAGGTATTTAAAAATTATAATGAACTGGGCACAGTGGCACGTACGTGCAATCCCAGAGGCTCAGGAGGCTGAGGCAAAAGGATCAAGAGTTCAAAACCAGCCTCAGCAACTTACTGAAGCCCTAAACAACTCAGTAGGATCCTGTCTCAAAATAAAATACAAAAAAAAGGGGGGGGGGATGGGAATGTGGCTCAGTGATTAGAGCACCACTAGGTTCAATTCCCAGTATCAAAATAAATAAATAAATAATGGAAAATGTGGATAGAAACTACAAGAACAATGAAACTGAAGAGCTCTTTCTTTGCACCATCAATACTCTACAAAATTTGTGTTTATAGGAGGCTTTCCTCTCTAAATTAAGGATGACTATAGGAGAATATATTACAGAACTAAGTTTACTGATAGCAACAGGGATCATAAGACACTGAAATAATATAGGCTAGGTGATGGGGCTTAATTGTTAGAAGCAGGTAGACATAATTTTAATAACAAGCAGCAGGACCTGAGGGGAAGCCAAGGAGACCTGATTCACAGAGAGTCATGAAGATGGTTAATAGAACATGGCATTCTCAGGAGCAAAATAAACAGGCAGCTACTAAGGATGCTCTTCTGTTTATATCATTGTATCATAATGATCCACCCAATTGCAATATTTTAACTGCTTTCTGGGCACTTGGGATTCTTGGGTCTTGGGACCAGCAGTCAAGGCTAAGAGTCATTACATAGGCAGGTGTAATTAACCTGATCAAGTGAAGGAGGTAGGACTGCTGTTACACAACAAGGACAGGGAACAGCATATGTGGTACTCAGATGGTCCACACGGGGCCTCCACATCCTCTACTGTAGTTGTGATGGTTGATGGACAGGGCAGAAATTCTTTCCTGAGAAGACAATGGGGAACATTGGACACTTTGTGGATGAGGGTCTGAGTCACTGTACCACTTCAGCCATCATGACTATCAGAAGCCATGGCTGAAGGTAAAGGAAGGAACTTAGATTAGTTAGTGGAGGAATAAGACAATGAGCTGAGCCGAGATCTAACTTCAATTGCTGTTTTTTTTTTTAATTCATCCTTCTAAATCTTTCTTTTTTCTTAAAGACTTCTTTTGGAAGAGGGACCCCCTGAAGTCCTGGGAGAGCTACTTCCCAAACATACATTAAAAAAAGGTACAAAGGATAGACTATGGTGGTCATGAGATATGCTGCCTGGGTCTGTCTTTAAGGAGGGACTGGGATCAGATTCTAGAGGTTCAGTCAGCAGACAGCTCCAGTTATCAGCCCTGCAGGGCTGGCTTCTTGGAGATGGTTCATGACCAATGACTGATGGTAATGACTGTACAAAGGTCAAGCCATTGTTGGACCTGGTGACGACTGTGTTATGCCTAGATGCTCCAGAGCTCCTATAAGCTGTCCAGATTTTGTTGAGCCCACATCACAGTTACATTCTTCCCCATCCTGCTCCACCTCTCTTTCCACTAATGTTAATAGATACCTATCCCATGTTAATACATAACCTGTGCCATGTTAAATTCAACCTGCATCAGCAGCCATAAGCCATAAGCAGCCATAAGCTCTAGGAAATCAGAGCATTTAATGGAAAGAAAATGAATTTGTGAAAGAGAAGACTTGGAATTTCTTGGTCATTCCTTTCCACTTTTAATTCATGCTGTAACTTCAATAAAGCTGGTTAAAACCATCATCCTATATCTGTATAGTACTCTATATTTTCCAAACTTGTTCTGGTCACTGTAGGGTGGGAGTCTCTATACACTCTGCATGTTAATATCTGTGGCATGTTCAAAAGTGTATCAAGGTCTGGGACTCACCCACAGAGACTGTTGCATTGAACTGCAGTGAGGCCTGGGTATTTTAAAAGCTCTGCATGTGATTCTGTTGTCTATGGGGGAAAGAATCACTGCTTTAGGGAAAAGCAGCAATTTGGAATCTCAGAATCTTAAGCTCTTGTTCTATGTATGGTGATAGAAGAGTTCTATCAGTTCTCTGAGCCTCAGATTCCCCATTTAGAAAGTGAAGTTAATGGCAAAAAGGACCTCATGGATTCTTTGGAAGATTAAAAGTTTGTGAAAACCCTTTGCAAATTATAGAAAAGTTACTTTTTCTTACATGTGATTGATTACCTTTGCTTCTGTCAACTGTCATTTTATAAAGAAAGAAAGGGAGATGAGGACTAACTGGTTTTCCACTCTGACCAGAACCATTCAAAAAGGGGAGGGATTCTAATTTAAGAGTCCAAGGTTGAGGCCCAGATGTTTAGTTTCTAAACAGCTTCACAGATGAACCTGGTGCATGGCTAGGTTTGGGGACTTCTTGGTTAAACAATTTTCCCAAAAGGCACACAGCTGAAGTCAAAAAAATAGGGCCTCAGCTCCCAACCTTTCTTTCTGTAGAGTTTTATGTACACTTACCCACACTTAGTTTTCACTTTTCCCCTTATTACCTACATGGAAGTTATATAATAGTACAGATAAAAGGTACTTTGAATTTAAAAACATTATACAATTATAATATATTATGATTATTAAGTGTTAAAATAATTATTCCTATCCCATTAGAGCTAAATTAAATGATTTGTGATCTTTTAGTAAGTAAAGGGTGAAACTGTAGGTAACATAAGCTATATTTGAGATTACATAAACCAAGCACAAATTAAACAATGTGACACCAGGGCTGAAATAATGTAAGCAAGCACCCAATGAAACATCTAAATGAATTCAGAGTAGAGTAACGCACTATTACCTACTGCTATCCTGTCTCAAACATGCTGACTTAATGTGGCATCATGAAGGAAGAAAATACAAGGACAAATAGAGAAACAAAGATCATTTTAGTATGATCATGACCAGGCCATTCATATTTCTCTTATAGCCTGGAAACAATTTCATACTTATTAGAAGATGTGACCTTTAAATGTTCCTTACTTGCACAAAGACAAATATTCTAGAAGTCCCATGTTAGCGGGTGGAGTCATCTGTCCTGCCAGCTTTCGATTGGAGGCTACTGCAGGGAGAATGCAGACTGGAGTTGAGCAAATGTGTTACTTATTCTTTACATTTCCAGACTTTGGGGTAAGCTCTCTTGACAGCTCCCTGATTTCTTTAACACAGCAAATCTTTAATCAGTGTAGATATGTTAAAATGTGATTTTTACAGTGAATTGACCTGAGTTGAGTACTTGAGTTGAAATGTGTATTTTTTTTCCCCCTCAAAAGCTGACTTGTAGGGGAAAAAAAATCAGATATTCTATGATATACTTTGCCTTAGTGACAAGATGTTTTGGGGGAAATCATCCAAGCTTGAAATAAAATCTTTATTGAAAGTAATTCTACATTCATGCCAGTCAGATACATTGTCGGATTAGACCAGATATCCCAGGGGGAAACTACGGTATATGCACCAGGCAGAGTTGATTATTTGGACCTCCTGTCAGTTTTTAACTTCCTGACAATGGCTGAAGCATTCACAGCCGCCACAACTCTGTTTTCATCTTTATTTTGAGAGAAAGTTAATACACTTTACCTTAACTACGCCAAATGTACTGGAAAATAACCCGGTAATAAGATATACCCCGCCTACCTAGTAATATCTGTGTGGAGAGAGCATTTAGCTGTGCATTTAAAGGAAACAAATACAAGCAGCAAATGACTGAAAGATATTGTGATTATTTTTTCTGCTTGAACTTTAAAATTTTCTTGGCAAAGCCTCCTGTGTGCCGTCTTACAACCAGTGTGTATATATAACCATAGGGCCACATAAATGGCTTTCATTGCAAATTCCCATCAAATGGCAGGGCAGCCTTGTTCTTTCCTATTAGATTAATTCAGTTATCAATGTGATTTGGTGTCAAAAGAAAGACACAGGTGTGCCAGGTGACATTTGTTTCCACTTAGAGAATCACAACAGCTTAGATGTCACTTTTGAAAAGGTCATAGAATTGCTTTTTTGGACATAACACCAATCAAAGAAGAGAGAAAAAGGCATAATTTCAAATGTAAAATTATATTTTGATTTATAGTGAAGACAACACAGTGCTATGATTGTAAAGGAAATTAAAAGACATTTCCTAGAGTAGATATTCAATAATTTAACATTCAATTGAAAATTTGCAACTTAATTTCATAATTCTTATCATTTGGTTGTGTATTCTAAAATTTACTTCTCTCATGTCACCAAAGAACAGAAGCAAGAAGGTGAAGTAGGCTTCAACTTGACTAGAGCTTAAAGAGAAAAATGATACTTTAGTTGAAAATTACAACATAATCTACCAACGAAGTCTCAAGGCAGAAAGAACACATGTTCTGAAAAACACATTTCTTAACCTGAGAAATGCATTGGTAAAATAAGTTAAAATTTATGTTGAAAAAATTTTGTTTTTAACTTATAAAAGATCACAAATGTTCTTCAAAAGATGAATGGCTAAACAAATATGGTTTATCCATACAACGCAATATGATTCAATGGCAAAAGGAAATGAGCTATCAAACCACAAAAAGTCCTGAAGGAACCCTAAATGCATGTTGCTAAGTGAAAGGCACCAATGAAGTGATTCTAAGTGCATAACATTCAGGAAAGAGAAAAACTGTGGAGACAGCAAAGGATCAGTAATGTCCAAGAGTTTTGGGGAAGAGAGAGGTGAATAGATGGAGCACAGGGATTTTGATGGTCGTGAAACTATTGTTTATGACATTACAATGGTGCTTATTTTCGTTGCAAGAAAGTTTTTGACAACTTTCGTTAATCATGAAATCTCAATATTGTTTGGGTTATGCACACTGATGCAAAATGCTGATGACAGGGAAACTTTGTGTATGTACTGGGGGGAGAAGAGGTATATGGAGACTCTCTGTACTTCATGCTCAGCTTTGCTCTAAGCCTACATTTTATCTGAAAGACAAAATTTATTAATTTTTAAGAAGCAAAAATACAAAAAGGTAATGAAACATATTTCATCCATTTGGGGTCAATTTACCTGGTCCTCTATCTTTAAGGTCACACACATTTGAATCATTTTGAAATTGAATTATTCCTTATTTTATCACCACATCCATGCCATTCACCATACTAAAAACAAAATAGAAACGTTTCTTTCCAAGGAAGCCTTTAGGAATCATATTCTCATCTCTTCGTTATTTGCTTTCTTGGCATTTAAACATTCATATTGTATTGCAAAGTTGTTGACATGTTTTATTTTTGTCTCTAAGTTTTTTCATGCACAAATGTTTTATCTCTCTCATTAAACAGTAAAATAGTGGAGTTTAGGTAGTGTAGTACCTCTAGCTTTGCTCCTATTTTTGCTTGCAGTAGAAAGTTTGAGCATTCTGTACTTTTTTGTTATTACAAATAGTTTTATGCTGCAAGTGTGGCTAAACAGGTTGAGCTTTTGCTCCAGCAGAATGGAACTGGATTGAATTAAATATTTTTCTATCTGCAGTCAGAACAGAGCTGGCCCCAGATATTCTTTGTCATTTTCTCTTTTAAGTCCAGGAGGCAAAGCAGAGTTTAGTCAGGAAAGATGTTGAGTCTTTCTTTTCTATGCCATTCCTTTCTTTCTCCCCCTTTTTTTTTTCTCTTTTAACTTTCTTTGAAAAAAAATTATAGAGGATGACTGGAGAATATAATTTGGAAATGCAACAGTATTATATGACATTTAGAGGGATTGGGGGGGTAGGGAATTCAGTACGTGCAAAATATCATCTTTGGATGTTCTACTTTCAAAATTTTTAGGAGTTAGTGTGAAATTACTTTAGGTTAAGGTGTCAAAAATAGAATGCAGGAATCATGAGGTTTGGTTTCAAAAGTCTTGGCTCTTTACAGAAAATGTCTACATAATCCAAAGGAGAGTCTACACAAGATAAAAATTTAAATGATGTCATAATCTAAATGAGAATATATGTAGAAGAGAATGTCTAAATAATCCATTTCATTATCCATAGACTTGTATGGAGATCCACGAGACTACCATTGGAACTTGGACAAACACAGTAATTCAATAAAGCTTTAGCCTCATTAGTGCATGTGACTGGAATGAAAGATCAACTAGTACAAGGAAATGGACACCTTTGTTTTTCTCTCCTGGCTTTACTTTTACTATCGCTGGGACTATGGGCATTCACTTAGCCTTCCTCAGCCTCAGTTTCCTTATTTGGAATATCCGACAGTTGGGCTGGAAGAGTTCTAATTTCCTTGTGCTGCAAATTCAATTTTTAACAAATTGAAATACCATTTTCTTCTGCTAACTTGAAATTCAATTTTTAACAAATTGAAACACCATTTTCGTCTGCTAACTTGAAATAATTTGTAAGGAAAGTTGACAAGCTCAGAAACATATTGCAGGCGTAGCCCTCAATTGCAAAATAAGCGAAACCTGAATTGTAAGGCATTTGTAGTACTATCTTGCATATATATGTGTATATTTAAAATATATGTTTATGCATACTTTATATATTATATGTGTGGTGTGTATATAAATCTTTACTATAAGATATACATTTATTTATTAAAATAAAGAATGAAACAGAAAGGCAGACACCAGAGATTAAAAAAAAACAGACATGAACCTTCTGTTTTCTTGGAAGCATAAGGGCGTGCCTGAAGTCCTTATTTTCATTTTCATAATACCTAGGAAAGAATGGTGGCATTGGATGAAGAGACTTCTATCTGGAGACAGCATGGTGGCTGTCTGCTCCCTGGGGAAGTTGAAGCCTCCATATGAAAGGGTGATATGATTAATCAATGATGCCTATATGGGCTTGGGAATGGAGGACTGTGCACCTGTGCCAAGAACATGCCATTCTGTGGAAGAGTAATTTCAAAAGGAAACTGCAAACCTCTACAGAAGTAATATGAGGTGTTCCTGTATGAGAAGGAGTCTGGGAACTTGGGAGGCATGGTGCATTTGACCCACATTGCTCTTAAGAAGTGAACACAGAAAGAGGAAAATATAGGTTGGATAGGGGTGTGAAAAATGGTGACTTTAGGACATATCACAAGAAATTTATGATGATGAATATTTAAAATAGAATTTAAAAAATCTATACAAATGAGATACACCTCAGAATCCTTTCAGGTTAGTACATATAGACCAGCTTCTTATTTAAAAAAATTACAAACTTCATACTAAGTATTTTTAAGAAACTCAGTTCTCCGTAGATGTACATTCACCTCTCCCATATTTTGTTGACTTCTTGTTTATCAAAAGACCATATCTGTCTGTGGTGATATATGCATATTGAAGAGTCAACTAAAGGACAACCAGAGTCTTTCAGTGGTCACAGAGATCTACTAATGTCAACCATTAAGTGACGATTTTATTGCAATAGTGATTATATAGAGAGAGTACAGGAGATGTACAGAGCTGCTGAATAGAACAGTGTTGACGGAGTCTATTTTGTGTTTATGCATTTGCACTCTTGGGTGGTGCCTCACTGAAATGCCTTATCTAGGAGGATTACTGATATCACAACACTCCTGATTTATTGAAGCTCAATTAGGTTAAGCAGCTTGGTTCACTTCGATTGGATAAAAAAAGTCTCTTGTTGAATTTGAATTCTTGCTTTGCAATGAACACAAACTCACACTCATTATTACTTATGGAGCTTTTCTTTATGGATGAAGTGTTTCTCAGCCAAGTAGCAGTAGTCACCCAGCTGATGACCATAAGGAAAGGCAAACACTGTCAGTAGAATAACATCCTCAGCCAAGTGTTTATGTTGGATACATATACAATACAGAACTGTTCCTGACTAATGAGATGAAGTGGCCTCCCCAAGTCTCTCCTTTTGTATTCTTTCTTGCCACCCATGTGTTGAGCGAGATTTTCTCAGGAACTAAGATCCACCCTACAAGTAAGTTCTGCTTCTTTGCAAGCTGGATTTATTCTTTCTAGTTTCCAACTTAACATCATATATCAAATAGCTCTGAGTGAACTATAAATACATTTGTGATGTGGCTGTTAATGCAGCTTCCAGGGGTGATTAATTTATGTAGAGTGTATTTTAAACAATGAAATAATGTGGATAATTTGATATTTCTAAATGTTGTCTTTTAGAGTCCTTTGTTTATGCTTTCTTTCTAAATCTACTGGTTATATTCTCAATAAAGTTTTTTCTCCCTATCCCATCCCCACAGGTGGAAAAATATCTCAAACTTCCTACTAAGAGTTTTATTTTGTTTCTTCGTCTTGCTTCAACTTTCCTTGCTTTCAATAATCTTTAACCTAAAATCTGGAATTTTCTCCTCAGTTGGCTGAAATAACGTTTACTAGAATTTTTCTGACCAGAGATCCCTTGGTATGTTTCAGACTGCTGGGGCAGGGGAACAAGCTATGGGTGCACTAGGAGTGAGGGGAAGCCAGGTAAGTCTGACCAAAAGCTGGTTCAGTCCAGAGTGTGGCTCTCAGGGCAGAAAGAGGCCAGCACCGAGATCATCAGAAACTCAGCAGCACAGGTTGGTTAAGTATTTTAAGAAAGGCCACAGGCAGGGGTTGAATAATATTTTAGGAACAAAGTGCCAACTATACAATCCTCTATGACACCATCAGCAGGGACTTCCCTTCTCCTGAGAGAGATAGCAGGACTCTCAGTAAGGTCTCTTCCTCTGCATTTCTGCACCTCAATGGCTGTCTGGAGAGCCACTTGCTTTCTGATAGGAAGCTAATGCATGTTCAATCTTTGCATTGTGTCACCAAGGTATATTATCTTATTTCTCCTGTCAACAAGTTTATGAGACTGGTACCATTATTATTGCCCATTTTAAAATTGAAAAACTTGAGGCTTATGGAGATGACTGGCTGTCATGCTGAAATAGATGTGCTAAGATCTACACCCAGGTTACTTGGGTCTAGAATCTGAACTCTTCTTATATGGTGGTCTATCTGTCCTTCCTGTTGCCTGTTTGGTGTCTCTGTTTGCCATTCTTTTCTGTCAGCCACTGGGCTCTTTAATTCCCAATCAGATATCCGTTGTCTCTATACCCAGAGCTATGAGCCAGTCTGTCCCCCTCCTTTCCCCAGTCCCAGCTCACTTAACCCCAGCCTGGGTCAGAGCCCCAGGCCCCTTGCTTTCCTGGCAGGAGAATAAAGACAGCTGGCAGTGAGAAAAGCCTGTGAAGGAGAATCTGAGCACAGTGGTGGTTATGGCTTTGCTGCCTGAGAACTCCCTCTGTCAGGGAACCGCACTGGCTTCCCACACTTGCTACATGGACAGATGTTTTCAATTATTATCACTGACAAGCCTCCAGGCCAGGTTCCTTTCTGATTGGCTGTCACTGGACTCAGAGGGGAATAAAGGAAACTGAGGCTAGGACACAAAACACCTCAGTCATCACTTTAATCATGTTTCTCTAAAGCAACTGGTTGAGTTGGACAGTTCACTCAGAATTGGAATCCTTTCGTAAACACAGACTCAATTTCCTTTTAAACCTTTCTTTCATTCTGGTTTCAATTTTTCTGCCAATAGTCCTTTTGACATTGTAAGAGAGTGAGACATTTGTCATTTCTTTACCAATTCTTTCCTTTTGTTGTTTTTCCAGAGTTTTGGGTTCATACCAGAATATAGTGGGAATTATGATTTAGAACAATTTAACTTGATATTATTAGACTTCTAGACTTGGCCTTGCACAATCATCTGCAAAAATGACCTACATCTGATGAGAAGATTCTGGCAGCATCTAACACTCCCATCTGCAGTAATGTGGGAAACACTCCACCTGAAGTCCAAAACCACTTTTCAGGTCTGCTTTGTACCAACATCAAAGTTTGCTGGAAGCCATCTGACACACCTCACCTGCATCACTGAGACCCTTGTGATATCACCTTTATAGGTAATGATTGACTGTGACATAGTTATGCTGATTCCATTTTTTACCCTCTCTGGTATATCATACAGAGGCCCAATGACCAGTTTATCCCAAGAGATATCTGACAAAGCATTGGCATGGACAGTAGCAGAAAAGGATGTAGACATGTCTCTCAGAAGCCTCCCTGATAACTCTCTCCTCTAAGTGCCCTCTTCTTCAACAGGATCAGTTATTTCATTGTTTATTTCTCTCTTTCTGTTTCCATAAATTAGAAGGGAAAACCAGATCATCAGGTAGATTAAAGCCTTCTGAGTTCATTTTTATTTCCAATTCTTTATGTCATATATCTGGCTAGAAAAAATGTATTCAAGATGCTCCAGTGTTTCTGCACATTAGTTTTATGTTCTTTTGATGTCCTGAAATTCCATTTGTGTGTGGTCCTTCTTGCTCAAGTCTCCAAGCTGCCTTGTCTCTGCTGCCATTTTCAAAACAATAGAGGCAGACATGCAAGCGGTCGCATGTATTTGGTAAGATGGATAAAAATCTATAGCTTTAGATTCTTAACGCCCAACTCTCCATTTTAATTTCTGAAAAATGTCTTCTTAACTTTCAATCTAAATTCTTTATTTTAAGCCTAAAGATAAAATATTATCGGATGTTAATTCATCCTTTTCAAAAAAGGCACATGAGGGTTAAAACATATGCTTCCTTCTTCGCTCAGGAAAAAAAAATCTTCCAACCTTTTTGGGGGGATCACATATAGCTCTAAAACAGCTGAAGCTAAAAACATCAAAGTTGGCATGACTTCAGTTATCACTGAATCAGGAAGATCAAGCCAAGTTTTTGAAGAAAATGGTTGAGCATTTTAAAAATAAAAGAAGTCAAAATGCTCTCTCTGAGCATGCTCAGTGGGAGATCTTAAAATATTTTCTTTAGGTCAGCTTCATTTTGCTCATTTCTTTGGAAATATTTCAACAAAACTCTCTAATTAGTCCTTATTAACATTCACTAATGCCCTAGCCAAGGCCCAAGTGTCTGTCACCTGCCAAGGTGATGTTTTCACTGTGTTTGCCAAGGGACCACTACTGGTCAATGCCGGTGAGTTGCTTTGGTCCTTTCATGTTTTTGTCATTGTTTGGTTGCGTGATTTTAGGTGGGACAAATATGTGGGAGGGGATGAGGGACAGGATGTTGAAACAGTTTCACAATAATAATATGGGGGTTGAATACAACTGCTAAATACTTACCTGTTTTTTTTTTGTTATTGTTGTTTCAATTTTCTATAATTTTAATATTCTGAAAAAATTAGAGGGATGGTTTCTGCATTTGAAAAGCAGCAGGCAGTTTAAATCAAGACTCAAACACAAAAATACAGCCCTCACACTGAAAAGTAGATACTATGTTTATCATTTCCTCAAAGGATTTCATTTTCTTTTAAGGCACTAAATAGCTTCTCTGCTGACAGTTTGGGGGCCCACATTTATCTTGCAATAAGACAGTAAACTGTCCCTGCTTTACCTGGGACCAGATCAATTGACAGACCTGGCAGATCTCTGACATTACACTTGTTATCACCACCACCTGACACTATTTCAAGATGTAAATTTCTCAAATGGTATCTACAGCCTGGTAAGAATATTGCTTCTTATTGCAATGCACTTTTACTAGTCTCCACACTGTAATTTCAAGAATTTCTTTATAGGAGTTCTCAGTGAAATCCTCCAGTAGCATTTTTCAACTGAGGAAATATTTTGCATGTATAATGGCTCAAGGGAATTGCCATGCTGGTAAGATTACATTTCTACTTGTCACAAAAAGTCAAGAGGTAGATTTTGACATATCTTGTTTATAATATGTAGTCAGACAGTGGTAGTCAGAAGGGTCCACACATACAAGGATAGCCCAGTAGACTATCTGCAAATTACTTTAGATGTATTAGTCCATACCTAAGTTAGAGATCTAATTATGCTCAACCAAGTATACTAGGGAAGATGCTATTTTAATAGCTGGCAGCAAAATCCTACTTAGAGGAGAAAAAAATCATCTGCTTTCCTTTCTTGCTTAGCAAAACCTTTTGACGGACCATTTTGGTTGTGAAAACAATTTGGAAAATGATAAACAAATTATCTGAGTGAAACCCCCAAAACTTGCCTTATTGGAGTTGTGTGCAAAAATTACCTATAGAAACCTTTATAAAACTATAGTTTTGAGGCAGAGGGCATGGTGAGAAGTTGGAGACCCAATGGAAAAGACAATTTGTGAAAATTCCTTAGAGGAGTAAGGGGTGAGAATTATGGAGGTGCATTTCAATATGAGAAATGCCTATTATTCACGTTTACATTTTAAATTATCCACTAGCTTGGAAGTGATGTAATCTTTCTATTCCTTGTGAATATTCAGGAAAATTCTACTAATGCTGTGGTCTGGAGTGAATTTTTGGATATAAGAGCATAGAAACAGTCAAGATAAGGGAACACTGGCCAGTGGTGAGGCATGGATGAGTTGAAGGTTTAGAGACCCAAGAAATCAGGCCAGAAATGACTTTCTGGTAGCCTGAGAGATGCTGGCTTTCTAACTTCATCAGAGTGGAGAATTGAAATGATTTTGTTTTAATTTCAAGGGGAATGATGCGAATAGACAAAGGGCATTTTCTAAAGTTCTTGGTGCCATTTTTTTGCTTGCTTTGACTGTACCCACGTTTTTCATCTTATCATCCTGTCAGCTCATCATTTCCAAGATGTGGCTAGACTGAGCTGTCTGTGGCCAGTTTTTCTAAATGGTCCTTCTGCTTGTGGCTTTAATTCTTGGTTCTGCCTTTCATTTCCCCTTGAGTATGAGAATCTAGCTCTGAACCCCAGCTGTATTGCTAGGGTGCTTGACTCTCTCATCTAATTTTTGCCATCTTCTCCCAAGCTGTTGGCTATTTCTGTTCTTCCAAGTTTACATAATCTGCATCACTGCCTGTCCCTAAACACAGGTCACAGAACCTTCCAAAACAGTCTGCATGCAGTTGGATTCTCTTGACTTCATCATGTGGGTCCATCTTCTCTGCTCAAAGCCATCAGTGGCTTTCTGTTTTTTTGTCAGGTAAAATCTTGGCTCCTCCATAGGACACACTATTCCTCTGCTACGTTGGTTCCAACCTTTTTTCCCCAGTTCTCTTCATTCAAAGTTATCCATGACTACTTACCAAAATATTCCTAATTTTCCCAATGAGTAGACCTGGCTATGCTTTGTAATATTTGTTTGGACCAGTGTGGAGTTTGAACCAAAGAACAGGACAAACTAGTGGCATTTAAACCCAAGAATGCTCCAGTCTGTGCAATTGTAATTGAATGTAAGTTCTTTATAAAACAAAGCATGTGGTTTACATTGTGTAACTAATATAAATCATAGATTAAGAAAGAAAATAAGTAAAAGCAAAAATGATGCTTTTGCTCACAAATCTTTTTTTCTCACCAAAAATATTATAAATCTTTAAGTTGTTGTTTATACCAAAATGTTTGACTGTATAGTGACTACAGAGAATGTAGTTCACAAAAAATGATATCAGTCCATCATCATGATGCTTAAACAAAAATCTGGGAGATCTGGCTCAAGTCACTCTGAACAGGAAGCCACCCTGTTCAATGACGGTGTCTGCTGGGGATGCCACTGATTTTGGGGTAAGACAATCCCAATCTTCTTACATCCAATTGAGAATTGGAATATGTCTTTGCCATTTAGGAACTTAAATGACCTCACAAGTTACCAGTGAAAGGCACATTCCTCCTAGATTTGACTAGTTCTACATGATAGCTTATTTTCTTCTCTGATCATAAAACTTCAAGTTCCTAAGGCACATAATAAACTATATACATAATACTCTTCTCAGCAGAATTACCCACTTACCAATAAGAACTTTAGATTCCAGCTGCTAATGAATATTGTATTACCTAAAACAACACAGAATCATTAATCCTCTAAGGTTCCCAAGTTTAAACTATGTATACTATAACTGCTTTCCATTTCCTGAGTACTACAATGCAATAAACAAATAGATCTCAAAATTCTTCATAAAATCACCACAAAGGATGAAGAGAATGGCCCTTCATTTCATGCATTTGGCTAGTCACAAGGTCAGGTATCTTTAAACAAGCATGTTTTATTTTCGTTTAGATCCTATCCAAATCATAGTGTCATTTAAATTTGGGCAACAAATTTTCATTGTTTCCTTTTAAGAAATGCATATATAACCTACTATTTAAGATGTGTGAACTTAGGGCAGCACCAAGAAGTCTTTCTCCATGTTCTACTAATGTTAAAACCTTGCTGTTTTCTGTCCATTATGTAGTAGTGATGATAAAATAACAAAAACCTGAATATGGAAGTGTATTTAAAATTCTAGTTATGGAGTTTTGAGCATATTGGCTATGGAGGGATGTTTATAAAATACAAACAAATATGTCAAACTTGAGGCAAAATTTCAAGAGTCGGGAGTATTCAGGTAGAGAAAGAGAATGCTTAGGACCCCACCCACATAGTGGCATCACCCTTGGCTGACTTCCACTCATCTTGCTCTCTGTTTCCTCTGTAAAATACACTGACCATTGCTCACAATGCATTCAATGTTCCCAACTAGTTAATGGCTCTCAACTGTGCACATCTGTTCCCACTAGAGGGAAGTCCCAGGAGAGAATCCCAAACAAGTTTATGCCAGTTGTACTTATTATTGTAATTATGTAATTTAATTAAATATTATGTAAACTGATGAAATATGAGAGCAAAAAGGAAGAGAGTTGCTTTGGGAACACTTTCTTTGGAGAGAAGATAAATTTGGTTATATCTAAAATTACTAGAGTTTTCTCTGTGGGTGGTGATTGGTCTCATCGATCTTGCAAAGTCTTTTCCAAATCTATCATATATAATTTTGCTTGTGTTTTTAAATTTTGTTATCTTTAGATTGATTCCTTCATTCTATTTCATGTTACAGTAGCTGCCAGTTATCATTTCCTGAGCACATACTATGTACCAGGCACTGGGTGAAGTGATTTGCTTGCATCTTCACATTTGATGTGTAAAATAATAATTATTAATTTTGAAAGAACTGCATTATGTCCATGGCTATATGCTCAGCATATTGCATATATTCCCCAGTTAATTCTCATGGTATACCTCTTTTTAGATATGGAAACTGAAGATAAGAAGGAATGAGAACTTCAGGTATACCCACAGCATATAAATAAAAGATCTGGGATTGGGACCAAGTTCTATTTTGTTCTGAAGTCTTATCTCTGATTACACGTACAGGTTCCTTGTGGACCTGTCATATTTACTGTCAAAATCTTAGTACATAGTTCAGTGCCAGTCTCACCATAGGTACTCATTTGTGTTACGTGAATAAATAAATGCAGAGATAGATGAATATTACCTCAATTTTCTTAATAAGACTTAATGTTGATTTGCTAGAAAATGGGAGAGAGCAACTTTTCCTAATTCTAGACACTTTACAGTGTATCATATGTGAATTAGCCTTCCTTTACTTTTATTAATTGAACTATTATTGTCATTAAGATCATATAAGAATAGTTTGTTTGGGGGAAAAAAAAAGATTGTAGTTGTGATTTACAACTGAGGACTAGTGTTACAGTTTTGTCTTCTCGTCATTATTCCTTTCAGTAAGATCATGTTTGGGAGGAAACTGCATCTTCCCCATTCTGGTCTCTTTGTTTGAATGAAGTTAGCCCAGGGCTGGGCCTGTGTCCCAAGCTCCACTAATGAGAGTCATGCATTCCTCTGCCATAGAGAACCGATCAGGAACAAACAGGGAGTAAACAAGCCGCCCATGCCAGGCCATGGGAATGATTCCTGGGAGTTTTCTGTTCCCACAGCAAAGGAGAACCTTACATGCCTCCAAGGATGCTAAGCTGATAGGATACAATCCTGGCTCTGCCATTTTGCTGCCAGGAGGAAATATTTTTAAATCAAAACAAAGTTAACCCCAAGGTGAGCAGAGGCTAGAGATGGAAAGAGGCAAATTCCTGGCAATAGCCTTTGGTGATTGGATCTAGTCATACCCAAAGTCACATCTCATCATGGAATGTTCAGTTATAACAACTATTTTTTGCCCAAACAATTGGGAGTTGAGCTGTATTCTTTTGCACAAAATGTTACCATAGAACTCTAAGATATGTTTGAACATACTACATAATGTGGATCAGGTGAATTGATCCAGAACTGTGGCTAGTAAATATTTAGGAGAAAAAAAAGAAATTTCATCCAAAGCAAAGCAAAATAAAATTGTACATGAAGCTAAATCTAATATTTGCCTCTAAAATCTTAGTCCTAGCTGGTGTTGAGTTTGGTGCTTAGCAATAATACTACTTTGTTATTTGATTTAAAGGAAGACTCACTAATCTGCTAAATAAAAGGATTTGATTAAGAGAGAGGATACATACTATTTCAGAATCTGTATTTCTTAGGAATCTTCAGATAAAGTCAGGATATTCAGGAGGAATACCCCCTATGATGTTTTAAAATGAATTTTTTAATTCAAGACTTCTTCAAGGAATAGTTTCTCCCTACTCTCTTGCAAAACACATGCTCATGTATACACATCCACATAGAAAAAGGAATCCATTCAGGTACAATCTAACTTGCAATCAAGAACTGCTAAAATAGGACCTTTATCATCAACACAGCACATCCCAAAATGTCTTTGTAAAGTAAATCAAATTATATGAGTTAATTGATTCCAGGCAACATCAGCAACTGCAGGTGGAGACTGCATAACAGGATGTTTATTAATGAAGTACTATTAATCAAAATCGACAATACCAATTCCTGTTTGTTGTATCTGAAAGCTACCTGCAGTGGCTATAGATATATTTGTTGAATTTTTAAACAGTTTTGAGAAGGGGGAAAAAAGAGGACATAGTAACACGTGGGCTTTTTTAGCTGTGGATCTTGGATCACTGATATTTAAACACTGAAAAGATACTTCTAAATACAATTTGACAAGCAATGCCAAAGATGCCAGTGGTAATTAATTAGCACTTAATTGAGACCACAGAACAACAGGACATAGGAATCGGTACTCAGTGCCATTTCCCCTTAGGCTCCCTCTCACGAGGGTCAGGAGGGTGGCTGCAAGCTGAAGGTCAGTAAGTAAATCGAGAGAACACATTGACACTGGACATTTCATGATGGATCTCCTTCACCCTTTGCTGCCGCCCCTGGCTATCTCTAGCTAGGAAAGGACTATGATGGTCTGAAGGGGAATTTATTGTTCATGCACATCAAAACTGAGGTGGGCACTGCCCTCACATCCTCCGCTAGTTAGGCTGGACACTTCTGGAAAAGATCAAGCTCAAATGTTAACATATGAATGAAGGTAGGCCAACATAAAAGCAAATTAAATTTAGAGTAAAGAATTACTTGAATTTGCTGGATTTGCAAGATTATAATTAAATTTTTGTAAAAATAAATCTAGATAAAAACATTTCTGAAAAGAAATTTTTGTAGAAATATTTTTTGTAAAAAATTAGATAAAACATTTCTCTAAAAATTAATTTTTTTTCATGAAAAACATATCATAGATATTATGATAGTTTGTATTTAAATATCATCAAGACTCCTAGAAATTCAATTTTAGGTATTGTTCATACTCTCTCCAGTCCCCTCCAAGACACACACATACACTTTCTGTCTTAATGGGTAGGGGCAACCAACCGCCTTAACAAAGGGAAAAACTCTATAGCTTTATAATCCCATAGACTGAGCAAATAAAAAAATAGAAATGAATTTTCTAACCTATGAATAAATTTAGACAGCCTCTGACTAAAAATTTATGGTAGCTTGGCTTATACACATGAATTGGGGAATAGGCTTGCTGAAATCACCACCACAATTAAAAAAAAAATGAAGTGGGGACACTTTATTTATTTATTTTTTTAGCTGAGATTTGAAATCCTTAACTGAAGGCAAAGTTCACTGATGTAATTGGGACTAGAAGTCTGGGTTCTTCAGTACCAAACCTTCAGTCCACACAGATTATATGACTTCTGAACGACCTTCAGTCTCCAAAATGTATACAACTGGAAAAAGACTTTTCGGGGATCTGTTTTATTTGATCACACACAAGCCTATAGTTAAAACAAATAAGATACCTCTCCTTTTCAGTGTTCTTAGAAAGTACTTGACTGATTCTTCTGAGGTCCTTGAGAACTTGCTTTAGACAATGATGCTCACTGCCAGAGCAGAGAACAATGAGGGTTTGATCAGAAGCACTCTCTTTTCCTAACTCACTTCTTGTTCATGACCTATTCTTTGAACTAAGACTGTTCCCTTGAACCAGGAATCTCCTCAACATCACTGCTACTTTGCCACACCCCAGTGGATATATTCATGTGACATGACTGGAGGAGCACAGTGGCTCCTAGCCTTCCTCTCCTTGGGAAACAGTTGAGCTCGGCAATGGCAACAGGAAAAGGTGCCATCTGGTGAGATCAGAGTCCAAAAAAGAAAAAGTAAAAGGCAAATAAGCAAGCAAAAAAGGTAAGGAGGGGAGCCTTCTCTTTCCTTAATATTATTTTGCTAAGAAACTTAATGAAAACCATATCTTTCAGTCTTATGCAGCCCTCATCTCTGTTTTAAAATATCAGCTTGCAAATCTTAGGATATTTTAGGATAAAATCATTTTTAAACTAGCAGGTATTTGCACCATTTAGTGAGGTTTACCCCCACCTTTTATTCTATGACAATCTCACATTTCTTATAATGGTCTTTACATTCTTCGTATTTAATACTGACCATCTGCATCATTTAAATTCCTCCTGAAATGCCATACACACATTTTAGACTTTCCCTAAAACACAACTTCACAATCATAGTCCTATGTGAAGCCGTGAGTCACCTTTGTCTACCATTTAAGTAAATATTTCTGAACTTACTCTAACTCTAATCAATTTTACTTTAATGTTTTATTTTGTTATGTATTGACTTGATGTATACTCCCACATTATTAAATAAATAATGTATTTAAAAAATGTATACAATATATAAAAATTAAAATACGTTTAAAATGAGCAAGAAAACCAAAGTGAATGGAAAATAAGATGTAAGGATAGTGGAGTATTCCAAGTATTAACAAGTCCACATGCTTGCTAAATGTCAGCCAGTTTTAATTCAAGTCTTGCTTCAATCTTGGTGGATCATATTACTTCCAGATAGGATGTCCATTGATTGACTTTACTGTTAATTTTCTTTATTTGGGGGGGGGGTACTGGGGATTGAATTTAGAGGCACTCGACTACTGAGCCATATCTCAGCCCTATTTTGTATTTTATTTAGAGATAGAGTCTCACTGAGTTGCCTAGTGCCTCATTTTTGCTGAGGTTGGCTTTGAACTCATGATCTTCTTGTCTCAGCCTCCTGAGCCATTGGTATTACAGGCATGCACCACTGTGCTCGGCTTTTTTACTGTTAATTTCTAAGAATATTTCTGCTTTCCTTATGCTCTTTATCTGACCATATCTATCCAGAGGCATCAAGATTCAGGATTTCTTGTTATTTTTTCTTTTACAAGTAAGATTGGTACAGGAATCAGGTTTCATATACTGCTATTTCCTCTTATTCAATGGGGATATATGTTCCAAGACTCCCAGTGAAATCTTGAAATTCAGGTAGTGCCAAACCTAACAAATACTATGTATTTTTCCCTATATGTCTTGTAATGCTGCCACTTAGTACCAGTGTTAATTTGTTCCTTCATGTTTTAAACCCCTGTGCCTCCTTTCCCTTATTACTCTTATGTTTGGTGCCATTATTAAGTGAAATTAGAATTACTCAAGTACTTCCAAATGTGACAGTAAATCTGAACATGACAGTTACTAAGTGACTAAGAGGCAGGTCACATACACATCATGAATACACTGGACAAAGGTATGATTCATGTTCTGGGCATGATGGAGCATAATGTTGAGAGACTAAATCCTGTTACTCAGAATGGCATGTAATTTGGATTGTTTAGTTCTGAAATTTTCTATTTTATATATTTTTGGGTTGCCATTTATTGAGGTAACTAAAATATTGGAAGACAAAATCACAGATAAAAGGGGACTACCATATTTCATTTGTTCATCTATCGGATTCACAAATATTTGGCAATTTTTATGTGCAAGTTACTAAGACACAAGTTGAGCTGAGAAGTTTTAGATTCAGACAGGCCTACATTTCAAATACTGATCCCATCACCCTTTATTGGGTGAACTAAAAAAAATAATGTCTTCTTTCTGGATGCTAGATTTTGGTTCCATAGTAGAGGGCAATAATTACATGGCTGTTGAATTGATATCATATATTTTAAAATATTCAGCAAAGTGTGAGACATATATTTAGTGCTCTATAAATTTGTGTATTCATGCTAGGCATTTGGCAAGAATCAAAAAATAATAAAAATGAGCTTTGCACTACCTTCACTATTGTCTATTTAAGTGTCAAATTCACCTCTGTAGGAGTAACCATGAATTCAGAATAGAGGAAGATCTCTGCAGAGAGGATCAGATCTCTGATCAGCAGATCTTAAGAAGCTGAACCTTGAGCTAGAACCTTGAAAGAAGTCGAATCTGGGATAGCAGGAGAGTAAAGAGGAACCTGGTTTGGAGGGAAATTGTTTGGATGAAATGTATGGTTCTTAGAGATGGTGATGCATGAGGCATAATTTGGGTTGGTGAGAACATTCATTCACTTCGCGCCCTGAAACACTCATGAATGGAAGTAATGGTTAGAACGCCATGATTAGGACAATGAAGAATAGCAGGTAGGTTTATAGCAAGCAAGGGGACCTATGTAATACAATTACCCCTATTGGGAACCCAAAATCTAAAAACCTAATTGTATTTGATGCCCTAAAATGATGCCCTAAACTCTACTCTGTCGGGTAGAGTTCAAGTGCCTTAAAGTAGTTCATTTCCATTTGCTTCTCATAACTATAGTCAACATGGGTTACAGTTTCTACATAGTGACTTGATGACCTGGGAAGGACCCAAATTTGCTCATCTTTGAAATGAGAAGTTTAAACAACTTCCTGCTGGTGGGAAAAAGCTACATACTATTTCCTTCTGAAAATGAGAACAAAGGTCAATTATTGCTCCCTATGGCTCCTCCACCTCTACTTGCCTTTTGGATGTCTCTAGTTAAACTCCCAGATGTCTGCAAGAAATTCTCTGCACACTGAATCAAAAAAGAAAGAAAGAAAGAAAGAAAGAAAGAAAGAAAGAAAGAAAGAAAGAAAGAAAGAAAGAAAGAAAGAAAGGGCTTTCTTCTCCTTCTTCTTTTTTGAAAGGAGTGGCCTAGGTGTTGATTGGACTGAAATTCCACAGAACTAAAAACAAAACCAACCTCTTCCCCAGCCCCCCCAAAACAAAAACCTTCCATATGCGTCTCTCTGTGAAGTCACTTTACTACTTCCTGATCTTCCTGATTTTAAATCCAACAGTTACATTTTTAAAGAGACACTGCACTTTGGAATATGAACGTGTGAAATCTGAATACAAAATATAATGGAGCAGTATAAGCCAAGTCATGCAATAGAAATTTTTTTTTTTTAAATTTACGGCAGGCAGGCAATTCTGCCTTTTGAACTCTATTTCTAGCCCTGTTGCTCTTATTTGATGGGTTTCATAATGAGGCTAACAACTCATAAATGGCTTAGTTTACTCACTTTTGGAAGACACCCCTTATTTTCTGTTTTGCAGCATCCTTTCTCTGAGAAGCTCCAGATATTTAAACCCAATGCAGAACAGCATATATTTTTTCCCCATTACCAGTGTGACATGATGAAAGGCAAAGAACTTTTGTATACCTTTCTTTAATATGAGAAATGCCCTTTTGTGATTCACTCTCAACACACAATGCATGGGTCCTACAGTTACAGTGGTTGTATCCTTTTTAAGCTCCCAATTCTGGGGATGATGCAGAACTGCTGGCTAAACAGAGGAGACTGAAAAAATATCTTTCTCCCCTTTACTGCACCCTGTCGGTTCTTCCTTTTAGAATTTCTACTTTAGTATATCCCCAATTATGTTATCAATAATATCTCATTTGTATCTTTAAAGTAGCTCTCTATATCTGCTGGTCTTTACCTTTTTTGAAAACCTCTCATTAGAATACTACAAATAATCTAATATTCCTCTACTTCCTCCACTCTCTTGCCTTCCTGACATTCTAAAGTTATTTTCATCGTCATTGTTTCTCTGTGGTCTCACCCCTCGCTCTAGATCACACTTAGGTTTGCTCCCTCTCATCATCACAAACATTCCTAAACTTATAGTTCTTCCAGAAAACCTTATCTGGTAAAATTCAAGAATAGTCAAGAAAATTTTTGACATTTATACATATACATATATATTTCTAAAAATGTATTCAGTCACTTTGATTTAAAACAATCTAGATCATTATTTCATTAGGTTTTTAAACAGCATCTGGAGTATTTCTGCTTTGTTGTGATCTGTCTTAGCTTATAACTTCATTGAGGGAACAAAATGTGCCAAATTCATTTGGAGACAGCCTTATGGAGTACTCTGAAAATTTGTTACTTTTTCATCTCACAAACATTTATTGAGCACTTCCTGTGTTATAGGCACTGGACCAGGTTCTAGAATTAAAGGTCTGGACCCCATTTATCCACTCTGTAAAAATCAGGGAAAGCAGTAGAATTGTTTCAATAGAAGTGGGTGTAATATGCCATCATGATCAAAACTTGGAAAACAAAAGTGAGGTCCACCAGGCCATAGCCCTGTTTGAAAATGTGGACAGCCAGTTTCTCTAAGACCTTTTAACTTGATGAAAACTGTATTAAACTCAGGGTCAAGCAGATTCAACCCAGAAATAATAACCAGTGAATAATAATCAGAGTCTGATTGACTTCTACTCCTATACTGCTTAATAATACTTTTAAAATAGTTATTGTAGATGCCTTGACTATGGTGATTCATTTTCATTTAATGAATTTTAGGGACTAAAACCATATCCACTTTCTTGCTTTTTTCTTTGTTTGGATCTAGTTTATTGGAACAACACTAACAAGCGGCTCTTTCCTAAATTTCTTGAGGTATATAAGGAGCAGGGGGACTCATATCTAAGTTTACTTTGCCATTGTTTTTTCACACAGGTATGCACGTGCACGTGCCACCTTAAGATTCTTTACTGGAAAGCAAGGGGGAAACTTGAGCATAGGTTAAAGTCCACATAACTGAGACCTGAGCTCTGCGGCTTTGACTGTACTTGCCAGTGCTGAGTATACTGCTGGGATTCCACAAATAAATAATAAAAATAATAATGATTTTTAAAGCATTTGGAAATGCTGAGTTGAAAGGTGTGGTGTAAGTGCAATGTTTTATTGTGAAAGTGATATCTCTTGCATTATCTGCTTCTAATGGAGGGCGACAGTAATGGAGAAGAAGGCACTTATGCCTCCAGCCTGGGTCCCTGAAGGCGGGTGGGGCTCAGGCAGGCACTGTGGTAACGCTTTACTGTACATGCAATTGCTTCCTTCCAATCTCGCAGAAGGTGTGAGAAAAGCCAGGCTGCTTCCTGTTCCTCTAAGCCTTAGAAGTCATCATTGTTTCTTACTGATGGAGGAAATGACTGAAAAAAATCACACTGGAAAAATACTGTAGTCTTAAAACTATTAATTTAGGTTTTGTTTTGGGGCTCAAATAAATACACATTTGGCAAGGGGCACATCAGCAGATTGAGTGTGAAACTATCCCTGGTTGTGATATGGGCTGAATTATGTCCCCCTTAATTCACATAACAAAACCCTAACTCTCAGTACCTGAGACTGTGACTGTATTTGGCAATAGGGCCAGTAAAAAGTCATTGAGTTAGAATGGGGCTGCTAAGGCAGGCCTTAATCAAATCTTATTTGTGTCTTTAAAGGAAGAGACAATTTGAACACATAGACACCAGGGACATCCAAACAGAAGAATGACCTCGTGCAGACAAAGCAACAAGATGGACATCTACAAGCCAAACAGAGAAGCAAGCCTCTGGAACCAACTCTGTCCACACCTTGATCTTGAATTTCCAGCCTCCAGAACTGTGAGAAAATAAATTTCTGTTGTTGAAGCCACATGGCCTGTAGCATTTTGTTTTGGCAGCCCTATGGCATCCAATTTGGGATAATTGAGACTTCAGATTCACACTGAGCCCTAAAGTACAATATAGAACAATATAAATATTTTTTTATTCTGTATAGTCTGAATGGTTTCTCAACTAAGTCCTTAAGTTTAATTATAAAATGAACATAACCTGTATCAAATTATGAATATGTTAACATATTGAATGGGGACAAGAAAAATAAGCACCAGATTTAGGCTACATAGGGACTTGAAGGTAGAATAAAAAAATCTGGTTTCCTTGACCACATTGTCATAATATGCATATATAACAGTTTATTGAATCCAGGCTGTGTAGACAACCAGAAGAACGCTGGCTCCATACTGTCACAATGCATGCCCACAACAAAGACTCGGGGAAACAGCCCCTTTCATTCGATCTCTCTAAGTATTACCAACATGAGAGCTGAAAACCTTACCTCTGTCTGAAGTATATCTATGTATCCATGCATAAGTTATTAACTGGGCTCCCTGGGCTCTGCTGCTGAAAATATTAATATATTCAAATCTCATTCTAGCTACTGCAAAAAACAGTACATCAGATAAATGCATTAATATCTTCCTTAGACAAAAGAATCTGGCATCATTTTTAAAAGATTTTTTTTTTCTTGTTCCTTGGACTCTTGCTGAAATATAGGTGATATATGGCCTAATAAGGTAAAGTGGCCATCAGGTGCCAAAGTGCTGGGTTGACGGTATCTATAAAACTCTGTTTATTGTACTTGAAATACAACTCTCTTTTATGTGAATTATGTGCTGAGTACTGTTCATATCACCCAATGGCAGAAATGTTTTTTTTTTATTATTTTCTTAGACATATTACCTGGTAGAAATGAGATGGCCTATATCCAGGTGGCCATCTAATTGCAGATAATGTGACCTCTATCATGTCAATGTCCTCTGCTTTATGAACTGTCTTTTCTAGATATAAGTGCAGTCTCTATGAGGCTGGGAGGCAAAGCTCTGCTGACAAACAGTCAGCCAAGTGAAAAGATAGGATAACTTAAGGCAGTAAGGAGAGGAGAGAATCCTGGGGAGTTATCGTTTAGATCACCACTCTGCATTTTTTGGATCCCAAGTTGGGATATATATAATGACCAGCCTCTACCCTATCCAGCTTTGCCTTTTTGCTATTGGCTGCACTTAAGGCCTTTTATCAATGACAACAAACAAAGTGGGTGGTCTTCTACCTCTTTCTAGCTTTAGAAAAAAAAATAGTGACATAATTTTTCACAGCCTGAAATAATTGTGGAAGTACAGATACTGGTTAGGCTCACTATGAATTATTAGTGGAAAAGTGGGTCTCAGAAGTACGTTACATGTGAAATATTTTTCGTCACTTGAACATGTGCCGTCCAGAGCTGGCCCTGTTCTAGCCGTCACAGGGAACAAACATTTCACATTCACAGATGCTCCCAATTTGGTGCGGTTTGGAGTGTAATTTAGATCAAACGTCTCCATGTAAATGAGTCAGGGTTTCTTAATTAGGTGCCTCTAAAGCAAAACCTTGGACCACATCAGTAGGTGTGGGTGTGGTACCCACAATACTGGAATCTTTCCTGTAGACCATGCTCTTAGTATCATTTGAATAGAGCTGGGTTTTTTTTTTTTTTTTGGTTGTTTTTTTTTCAGGCAGAGTAATAAATCTGCAGATGGCATAGACAGAAAGACGCTACTTCAGAAGAGCTGTCTAAAAACACTGCCTCTTTGGCAAATGCCTTAAAGTAGGTCATTCTGCTGTGATTTAGCTTTTTCTTTAGATTTGATTGCCAGCTTTTTGTTCCCATTACAAGTAGGGTGCATTCCAGTCCACAGACTTGTTCTTAATTTTTCCAACTGGTATTTGTTTACTAGGATTTGCAGATCTTCCTATGAAAATGGCCAATATCCTGTCACAGTGCTAATCATGCACTTGACCACAAAGCGAAATGGATCCCGGTGATAATCTGGCAATGCTGAAATATTAAATGCCTTAAACACCCAGTCTTCCCACAGCAAAACTGCATTGATTTATATGGGTAGGTTTGTTGAAATAATTGTCCCATCTTTTATACATGTGAAAAGAAGAGGTGACAGGATGTAAATGGAAAACTTTTACAAGCCATATAGCTGTTTGTATAGAAATTCAGGTTATCTGCTTTTATACTTGTCATTGTTTGTGTTTTTTATAGGGGGAAAAATCATTGGGGCCCATTTCCCTATCGAGGCTTCAGGATTTACATGCAGAACCCCCTTCAGCATTAATGAGTTACCTGAATAAATTCCCTGGCAATCGATGGACACATAGACCTTGTTTTGTTCTATTAATTATTCCTCACAGAACCTTGACACTGACATTAAATGAGGCCTTAAAAAATCTTGATGAAGGTCTTAAGGTATCTTTTACTGTTCAAATATTAGCATTGCAAAAACTCTGTCTAAGGCATTATTCATTTTGTTGAACCACAGGGAAGGAGGGGTTGAGATAAGGAAACAAGAACATGGGGCACAGGGAGTGAACTTTCTGGTTTTAACTATTTATTGCCTAGATGCTAGTCTTTCTAGGAATAAGTTATAATCCTCAAATATGACAGTGATGAAAATAAATGTTAAAATCATAATAGGTTAAAAGAACTGAGTATGTTGTCTTGAACATCCTGTCTTTTACACAGGCCCAGTTTTGTCTTGACAAATTGTTGATGTTTTCAGGTGAAATCCCAAACATCAGTTAGAAGCACACAACGTGCATTTGGAGAGGAGTAGAGAAGATTGGCCAGGTTCTTTGCAAGACTGGTTTGTCCGACTGTACCTAAAGAGCAGACTGGGAAAATGTGTTTTTGTGCAGCATTTCCCCTCGCTCTCACTGAAACTTCTTTTACTTAGAAGGGATATAGAAGGTTGTGATTAAGCAAATGTTCTGGTTAAAAACACTTATTATCATATGTGGATTAGCAGTAATCAAACAACACAATTAATATTAAAATTACAACGGACACCAAATTATCATCCTTTGATAATTCACAAGGAACTTTTGAATCTTGAAGCTCTCATTAGGAACTTGAGTTATCTCTGTGCTAGAGTGTGGTTATTAGATAAATGGATGGTTATTAGAAATTTCTGACTGGTGAAATGGCAGCTAATTGAAATTTGTTTGGATCCTTTTGGAGCGGAAGTTATTTATTGAATAATACTATTTGATGATACTTTTCACATTTTCATAATGCTGATGATTCTGATTTATCTGTTTACTTTCTAATTTTCCCCCTTTGTTCTTGAGTGATTCTTGCTGTGTTTGTCCCCCAAGTTGTGTTTAATTCCATTATTCTCTTCAGATTCTGCACTCTCTCAATGAATGCATCCAGTGTCATGGTTTGAATATTTATTTTAAAAAGCTAATTCTCAAATCTGTGTTTCCTCCTCTAATATCATACCTTCATTTATCCATTTGCTAAAATGGTTTGTTAAGTGCCTGGTATTGCTCTAATCTCTATTAGTTTCTAAGGACACTGTGAAGTGGGAAGAAATTATTCCTTCAAGGAGTTAATGTAACTTACATAAGAAGAAGGATTCATTATGATTTCACGCCAGTTAGAGTATGTGGCCTATGGTTGAGTAGGCTTGTGAGGGAGGTATAGCAAAACAACTCAGGTTGTTGGTGTTTTACAGTTAATAACAGACTTTGATTCATATGTAACACTGAATTTTCTAAAAGTCTTTGAGATACAAGTATTATAATGTCTTTAAACATAAATGAGGAGGAAAATTCCTCCAGAAGCTGTCTTATCCAAGGTGACATGGTTAAAGAGTCATAAATTCAGAATGTAAGTTCAAGATTTCTGGTTCTGAATCCAGCATGCTCTATGTCCTGGATTAAGTGCAAGATCAAGATTTTGGGCTGTACTCTGCTTGGATTTGCAATTATGTTAAGCTGCGATAACATTACAGACATCTTGTGGTATCTTAGGTTTCTAGAACATCTCTGAGATAGCAAAATCTCTGGAAACTTAAGTTTGTTATAGAAAGTAACATAGTATTTGCATAGAACCTATGAACATCCTTCTGTATACTTGACATTATCTCTTATTACTTATAATACCTAATGTAATGTATATGTAAATTGTTATACTATATCATTTGGAGATAATAACAGAAGAAATGTCTGTTCATGTTCAACATAGACATGACTTAAAAAGTATGTTTATTTGTGGTTGGTTGAATCCTTAGACACAGAACACACAGATTTGCAGGGCAGACTACATACTCTTTCACTTCCTTTATATTTTCATTTTATTTATGCCATTAGATTTTATAGATAAGCACATGCGCATGCACATGCACACACACACAAATTTATAGAAAGATGAGTAAAGTTTGATTTTCATCTACAGATGATAAGACAGTGGCTGGGAAGAGAAACAGCAGGCTTAAAACACTGTAGAAGCTCATGCCCAGGCTGAGGCTGTGCTGAGTCTCTCAAACTATCAGAGGCAAGTGTACAAAGTACTTTGCACTCACAAACAAATCTTTCTGATTAGACTGATTACTGAATAATTGAAATACTTTTCAAATTCATTTTCCTGTGTCTACCTTTGTTCTTCTAGAATATATTCTCAACACAGAAATACTAGTATCCTTTTAAATCTGAAGTTAGTTCATGTCATTCCTGGTCAAAACCCTGATACTGGTACGCCCTTTATTTTTAACTCAGAGGCAACTACTGAGTCCTCCCAGTGTCCCCAAAACCCTGTGTCAGCATGAGGCTCCTCTCCACCTCTCTCTGCTCTCCCTGGCTCCCACCACCCTGGCCTCCTTGCTTTGCTGGATCTCCCATATCAAGGCCCAGATATGTGCACTGCCTGGATCACACTGGCTCTAGGTGTTCTCTTCACCAACATCCTCCCTTACCTGAGCTTGTGTGTCAAATCTTACCTTAATGAAGTCTACTGCAAAGAAGTATACTACAATCTGTCCTCATAGCACTTTCAGTCTTCTTTCTGCTCTGCTTTACTAGTTCCTTAGCAATTGCCAACTTCTAATATGTTATGGCATTTCTATTTATAATGTTGATGTGTTTCGGTTATTTATATTATAGATTTTATATATTATGTAACCTCCATGAGAGCAGGGTGATTTCTGTTAAGGTTACCAATGTGTTACAAATTCCTAGAACAGTGCCTGACATATAGTTGGTACTCAAAAAGGGCAATAAGATGAGCCAGTATTATTAGTAGCAGCATTATTCTATAGTCTACAGATGAGACACCCTGGCACTGCCTCAAGCTATTTCCAATCCTTCGTACATCAAGTAAAAGAATAGCAAACATTCCTAGCATACTTCATGGTCTCTCCCTTCCCACTGAGATCCCTGACCATCCCCGGAACAACTGTGCCCTAACTGGTCTAGAAGCTACTGCTTTTCACCTTTGCTCCAGCCTCCTCCCTTTGCAGATCCATTTTACATATCACCATTGTTTGAGATACTTAAAACAAAAACCAAAAACAGAACTTATAATCTTCAATTTCTCAGTAATCAGCCTTGGATGTCTATGGTCTAAGATGTCAGATTCCAACCTTTTTGCCATTTCCACCCATTTCCTGGCTCCTCCCTGGCATTGGAGTCTCACCTTCTCCTGCCACAGCCCAGTTAGCTCACCACTATATTCTGGCTCCCACATGGTCTTTCTGCAGTTTTCTCATGGAACATCCTGTACTTCCCAAATCTCATCCAAGCTTCAAACCTAACTGTAGGTCACTGGAGACTTCCCAGTTATCTTATCCCATTTCTTCCCAGTTGAATCATCAGCTGCACACACTGCTCAACAGTTAATTTTCTTCTAGTCTTTCTTCTTTATGCTTTATCTCAGATTACTAACGTTGAAATGGTAGATCCTTAGACTTTCTCCAAGTCTCCTTACTGCAGTATGGAACACAGAATAAGCACTCCATTGATACTGCTGATCCATGGACTCATGCTTTCCTTCTTCTCATTGCAGAAGTCCTTTATCCTGCATGCTTCAGACAGTTGAATATTTGAATATTTCAAATGATGTATTTTGAATGATATCCTAAATTTATACATTATTGGCAAGTTATGGCATTTTCACTGCTATACTGATGAGGTATGTATGAGGAAAAGTGTACATTTAAACTACAGTCTTTTTTAGTTTACCGCATATCTACAGCAAGTCTAAATGGAGGAAATCACACAGATTCTACCAGGGATTAATTGGGTCTTGCTTTGTAAATGTGTTTGTGTGTGTGTGTTTCTTCTCAAACATCTAAAGTGAATTCTATCATTAAGAAGTCACAAAATATGTAGATATTAATGTAAAAAGCACTTAGGAAGTAACTAGATAAGGAATATAATCATTAATCCAACCAACAATTAAGAGTCTTTAATGGTATATTCAAGCTTTATCACAAAAGCCTCAGTAGCGCATAGCAATAACCATGTTTGCATAATATAAACTTGAAAATGGCCTATTCACTGATGTTTTTAGCAACTCTGGTTTCATTTTATAAAGCTTTGAAGGAAAATTATCATTCCTTCCACTGTCCGTGGGTTAAGCTTTGAAGATCTGCATTCTGCCATCTTGTCGTCTCTTGATTCATCTTGAAAGCTAGACAATTTGGTTCTTGGGGGGTCATGGAACCACTTTTGGCATCCCTCTGCAACAGCACTAGCTAGTGAGTAGAAACACACTTTCAGTAGACGTCTCATTCACAAAATATATTCAGAGACCCAAATCATTATTTCTCTTCCCACTACATAGTAAAAGCCATTCTAGGTGTGGGGTTGGGATTGGGTTAACATTATTCACGTTTCTGCTTCATTTATTTCCTAGAACTAAGCAAGTAAACTTGATAAATTCTGGATGTCAAATCTCATTTTCAAGTCCTCTTTCTCTTTGCCCAGTTCTATTTTCTTGGTTCATAGAGAATGTCTCTCTTCTGTTACAGCCAGGTTCCTGAGAGTTTGGTACTCAGAGCAGCAGCAATGGGGGAATTTGTTCTTTATGTAGAATCTCAGGCCCCAAACCAGATCTCCTGGATCAGAATTTGTCTTTTTAAAACAGATTCCCAGGTGACTTGATTTGTAAAGATATTTACATTGGAGAAGCCATGAGATTCTCTATGGGGTGCTAATGGGGCAGAAATGCTGGCCACAGGCCTTAAGAAGACAGAGGGAATGGCCCAGTTTCCATTAACCATCACTGAACCCTTTCAATATCTTCAATCATTGGAATCCTTCTCCACTATGATACTTCAAGGCTTGTTTCTTCAATATGGCATCTGCATCAATAGAGGGCACTGTTTTTTCCTAGCCAATTAGTAGACACCATTAAGCCCTTCTGATGAGAGAAGGTGAGCCCTTCGGATGGGATGCAGGATGGCGGCCCTCACCACTTGTGGTCATTAATGTTCCCGTGGTGCTTTTTGTGAGAGAAGGGATTGTTAACCTTGGTGTCCTGGCTGCCTTCCAATCTGTGTAATTGCATGCAGCCTACCTAAGTCTGCTCTGTAGTTTCAATTAGGTAAAGTATTGTTCACTTCTTGTACTAAACTGCTGTGTTGTGTGGCTACAGACTGCTAATTAGCTGGTGTTTTTCAGGTGGCTGCATGTAGATGAACAAAACCTTTCTCTGGTCATCTTCTTCCTACTTCTTCTCCCTTGGTCCCAAATACAGCCACATGTAACATCTTCTATGTTACACTTCTTGTGTAAAAGTGCTTTGGGATCACAAATTCTTAGAACATGACAATGTACATTTCTTTACTTTCTCTACCTAGCCACCTGCTTCTGGGCTTAACTAGTTTATTATAGGTGGTGTGTGTGTGTGTGTGTGTGTGTGTGTGTGTGTGTGTGTGTTTGTGTGTGTGTGTGTTTGTGTGTGTGTGTGTGTGATTCCATGTAGAGGATAAAAAGAATGTGATTAGGTATTGAATAAAGAAGGTTTTCCTATTCGATACCTGTAGGAAGAAGTGTAAATAAAGGGAAAATTCCTGTGATTGCCAGGGAAGTATAAACTGCTTTAAAAGCTTAGCACTCAAGGAATTGGCTGTTTTCAGTGTGATATGAAAGTAGGGTGAGGTCAAGAAGAGCAGGCATGCATTTTATTTCTCCTTTCTCACTAGTTAGAAAAATATAGTGTGATATGTAAACTATTGGTAAAATGTTTCACTATAGCTCCAATCTCTCTGGGGATGTCTGACCCTAAACAGGAAATGTGGCACCAGGAGGGAGAGAAAACAGTATCAGAGGTCAGCACCAGGGAAGTACTTACAGCTCTGGAATGGCAGCTAGAGATGAAAGAGAAGTGGAAAAAGACCAGTGAGCAGAAGCCACGAGGGCAAGTGTCCTCTTATCAAAGAGATGTGTTTTAGAGAATTTTTCTGACATGTAAAGTGATTGTTAAAACAAGTCCAAATGGGGAAATAAAATGAGAATTAGGTAAGTTCTGACTTTGCATGTCTTCTCATGATATGAACAAAGTAATCCTTCTTTGATACCCCCAAACAGAGACAAAAGTTCATTAGATAAAAGTTATTTTAGGGCAATTAAAAAAATTTTTTTTTCATATCCCCAATACTAGGGCAGACAATGAAAATCAATGAATGAAATAACAGATGAATAAACAAAATTGACAAAGGGAAGATTATTAAACCTTCTGAATCTCAATTCATGGAGAACAGGAAAAGAATTCTTTTAGTTCCAGAATACCAGCATTTAAGTCTTGCTTATTCTTACAATGGTCTGCCTCAGTGTTCTATTTTTCTTATTGACAATGAGAAAGAAAAAATAGGAGTTTTACTCAGTCTGAGGGATGGTTTGAAGAAGACTGATTTGCAAAACCTCATTAGAAGAGGAAGAATGTAGAATCAGAAGGTTGGGACTGAGAATAGGACTTTGGGATGGTAACACTCATATATGAGCTGGGAGGTAAATATCATAATGGTAAAAGGTTCGTAGATCCAAGGCATTCATTGCTTCCCTGATAAAATTGTCTTATTTCCAGCTCAGCATCAATCACATAATAAACACTTGTTATGCATTTGCCTCATGAATAAATGTGTAGATGGATCACACAGGCACCAATGATTTGAACATGAGGAGAGTTCTCAGAACAAAGGGCAAGAGGAAGAATTTGAAGATGACAACAATACTGGGGATGGGGAGAAGAATGTCAGGAAATTACCTCAGTCAATAAAGAATGTGGGTCAGACCCCCAAAAGGAGACAAGAGACTAGGTGTGAGATGCCAGGAGTCTTTAGACAAAGGGCAATCCTTAGTTTGAAGCTTGTGAGTTCTGCATGCATTTCACACTTCATTTCTACATATTATTGAATGAACCTGGGGGGGATTATAGCCTAATAATGTTGTTAAGTCAGAGATAAAATAGAACTAAAAATTCTAATTTTAAATTGGAGTACTTTTGCTATGTAGAAGGTTTTGAAGGAGATGTTTCCTAATGGCCTGACCCAAACAGCCCCTGAACTCCTTTCCCATCCCCAGAGGCTCTCATTCAGCTTAAACCCATGGTTTTAGCTGTAAAGCACTTCAAAGTGTGGGTCGAGCCTTCTACTGGCCATAGACCAATTATTATTTATGGCTGAGAATTCCTCATGTCTGCTGCTAAAGTCCAGCCTTTTCTCAGCCTAGACATTACAGTCTTGAGATCTGAAATCTCATACATAATCTGCACTTTTTCTTGCATGAGGAAAAAAAACCTTACAACATGGAAATCTGCAGCTACCCCGTGTTAGCTATTCCTGGATGTCACCCTGCAGCTCTAATTTCTGCTTTCTCCTCTGTATTCTGGGTACTGCTGCCGGACTTGTCAGCACCTTGTCACTGTTTCCTGTTGCGTGGGCTACCATTGGACTCTGTGTTCTTAACAATTATCCATAAAACCCCCACAAAATCCTTCATAATTAAAAAAAATATATTAACAGGTAAAAAAAAAAAGGAAGCTACTTCTGAAAATTTAGTTTCCTGAAGCGGGTGCTATTTGTAAATGCCTCACAGCCTGGACGAACTGCAGTGTTGTCTTGTCTTTTCCTGTTCTGGGATGTTCTTTTGTTCATGGTGTGACAAGGATGTGGGGAGCCAATATGATTTAGCTAAATAATACACAAATGTCAAGAAGACTTTCATGTCTTGTGTACAGACCAGAATAAATTACTCGGATGGAATGTTTTGTTTTTCTTTTCAGGGAACAACCTCACAGTTTACAAGGAGCTTCTCTGACAAGAAGTGGCTAAGAAATATTATTAAAAGTAACCTATTTTAATGTAGTAGGAAATGGCTAAGAATTTCACTCGGGTTCAAAAGACAGAGGCCTGGAGAGGATGTTGTTAGGCAGAATGCAACAAGGAATTAGGCTTGTTCTGGAATTCGTATGTCAGGGGGTAGGGTATGTGTGTGTGTGTGTGTGGGGGGGGTGCGGAGTAAATCCAGTAAGAAATGAAAATGAGGGAACTAGTTTCTCAGAATTAAAGGTGAACCGAAAGGAATTGGCAGCTGCCTGGACATGCCAGCCAAAGGCCATGGTATCTGATACACGTGACAGATCCAGAGACAACGGCAAAGCTCCCCAAACAACTTGCAGGAAAGGCTTGCCAGGAAGCCAGATGCTGCTTCTGGAAGAATATCTTCTGTGGTTGGGCATCTGGGTTCACTGCTTTCCATTTAAAGAGGAGAAAGAAGGTGGCAAAAGGCAGCCCCATCACTGCCTTTTAAAAAACATTCTAAGAGTGCAAATATGCATGTGCACACACAACGTAAGCATTGATAATTGTTGACACGGAACTTGTTTTTTAAAAAACCTACAAAGATGCAACTTTCCCCAGTGTTTTTTAGATGGAAAATATTGTATTAAAGGATATGTGTGTATGTGTGTGTGTGGTGGGGGGGAGTCAGACACCCGTAGATAAAATCTCTAAATAAATATGAGGGATTACTAATTAATTAGGTGATTTTATTTAATGGGCTGGGTTGATCACTTATGTTCAACTAGAAATAGGAATTTGAACGATGGCCTGTGTCTCTATCACAGTTGGCTGGTCTTCTGCTCTCTTTGTGTTACCATTCCTCCTTCCCTGGATACACAATCGAGTATTGGTGTTGGCATGAGAGCAGAATGTGGTTGAGTGGACTGGAAATCAGGTGACTTGAGGTCTGGTTAGTTTTTCCCCCTTCCACTTTGAAGTTTGCTGTGTGTCTGCTCTCTTAAAGCAGAGGAACAACATGTCTTTATGCCCTTAAAAGAAGAGAGCAAGCTTTTGTAATCAAGGTGATTTCTGTTCCCCTCTCTTCCTCTTCCTTCCTATCCTTCTTCTTTTACCTCTCTGTGCTAAATAATTCAAGATAGTATAAAATATTATTGTATCTGAAACAAATGATGAATAGGAGTTTGATCTGATGAGATAGGTTAGAGGTTTATTCATTTAGTAGAAAAGTTATGACAAAAAATAAAAAATAATATATTATATTCCAAGATTCTTTACTAATTTCAGATAATCAAGAAGTCTAATTCCAGACAATCAAGAAGTCATAACTACTGGAAATCTCACTGTAGTCTTATAATAGTTCTAACAGGTTCCATGTCATTAACGAGTGGTTCCAAGTTCCCTGCTCAGTATTTCCTGGGCCTCTCTTGGCACTTATTCATTTTGTGCTTGTGAAATCTTAGCATTCATTCTCAGTATCAGTATTGACTCCTTTACAATCCAAAGAGTGATACTTTTCTCTTCATCATGATGAGAAGATGAAGATCTGGCAAGGACAGAAATTCTGGAGAATAACTCATTACCAACAACCTCAAAATGGAATGTTCCCCAGTCCTGGTCTGAAATATATCAGTTTTCTAATATTCCAGACATAAGAAGTTGGTCATATGTGGAACTACTTACTGGCTATTAAACTGTTACCATCTTACTTAATAAAGTCATGGGATTCCATTTATTCTGCAAAACAATTATTAAATATCTACAATGTTTGTGAGGCTGTGGTAGTCTCTTAGGACTGGTACTAGTAAGAATCAATACTTTAATGGAAGAAAGGGCCAAGTTAATTATTTTCAATCTCTATTCCCAATAATATTTTTAAGGTAAATATAGTAAATCATTTTTTCCTGCCTGAATATTATATTTATTTTTCAATTTTTTAAAAGCACAAGGGTGAAGACAAGAACAGTAGTTGATTATAGTTACAAATCTGCCAATGTCCTAATATTAGGAGAATGTTCTAGGCTTTGTTTATAGAATTTGTAGTCTTAATCACAAAGTAAAATGCTTCTGTTCTTGCCACATTTTCTTTCTAACCATATGTATGCCATTTGCAGGCTACTTTTCTGGACATCTTCTTCTGACCAACATTAGAAGTCCCTAGGAATCTGTTCTCAACTCTCTTTACATTATCCTTGAGGTATTTATGACCTTAATCTGCTGCCATCTTTAAACTGACAGTTCTAAAATTTATAACTAGATCTCAATCAACTTTCTTGCAATTCCAACATATATTTCTTATTTCTCACTGGACCTTATTAATAGAATATAAACAATGACTAAATTATACCATGTCTTAAAAATTTCAGCATCTTTCATGCCTCCAATTGGGTCCTTTCCTGTATGTGGTTTGTGGATAATACCACTAAGCTAGCTGAAAACTCAGGTGCTGTCCTGAAGCCCATCCTCCTGACCTCTGTACACACTGAGTGACATGCTCTCTTGAATCTACCTTATCAGTGACTCTCATATCCATTCATTTCCCCATTTTCCTCACCACTTCTTGGTTTGGTGTCGCTAGCTTGGACACCTCCAACAGCCTCTTCACTGTTTCCACCCCTCCTACAAGCTACCCTTCATATAAGCTTATAAAAACTGTGGTCTTCATAAATACAGACTTTATCACTTAATCCCTGTTTCAGACCCCACAGAGATTTTCCTAATGTCTACAGAAAGAATTTCAATCTCCTTAGCAAAGCACAGGATATTCTTGACAATTTCACTTATCTAAAATATTTCAGGCTCCTATTCTACCCCTTCACTTTATGATTCCTAATTCTCAAATCATTCAGATGACTCTCCACTTTTTTACCATGCCATAGTTCTCCTTCATGCCTTCATATACACAGTACATTTGACACTCTATATCTGAGTTCTCTGCATGGGGGGGGGGAACAAGCTGCTGATCAAATGTATTAAAAAGTTTTTCTATACTGAACATAGACATTTTCTTGTCATTATTTCCTAAATGATACAGTACAACAAATATTTACATATCATTTATATTGCATTTAAGTATTCTAATTAATCTACAAGTGACCAAATAGGCAGAAGAATGTCAGAGGTTATACATGAAGAGTATGCATCTGAGGATTTTGCTATCCATGGGAATGTGTGTGGGGTGTGAGGGGTTGTCCTGGAACCAATTCCTTTCAAATACCAAGCGGCAATTTTATTCTCTTGGCTTGCTGCAGGCATGTTGTCTGTCCAACTGACATTCTTAGAGATAACCTGTGTGAAGTCCCCTACAAGGTTTTATTTAGTTTCTTGAGCTAAATTTTATCTTCTTTTTGGTGACTCACACCTTTTGTTTTAAGTTGAGAGGTTAGCAATTATCTTTTTCTGCAAAGAACCATGTAGTTAGTATTTTTGGTCTTGTGCAATTGGTTGTGACTATCCAACTCTTCTCATCATAGCATGTGAACATTCATGGGCAATATATAAACAGGTGTGTGTGTGTGTGTGTGTGTGTGTGTGTGTGTGTGTGTGTTCCAATAATACTCTACTGACAAAAACTTGAGGAGGTAGGAGAGATGTGGTCTGAGTCCTGTAGCTTGCTGGCCCCTTATCTTGTCCAGCCCTGGAATATAACAGGCACTCATTTAAAACTTCCTGAAGAATTCAGTGGGTAGGATTTTGCAGTTAACAACATTTTTTATAAATGTGAACTTAATTGGCATATTTCATACATGAAGAGAGGAGGTTTGGAGACATGAAAAGATTTTTCTCAGTGTTGTGCAGTTTCTAAGGGCTGAGGTTGGGACTTGAGCCTACATCTTCCAATTCCAAATCCCCAATTTTTTTTTCTATTAGGTGAAAGGCCAAGATTCATAGTACAGAAGAGTGGGGCAACTTAAAAAACTTACCTCTTTTGAGGGAAATATCCCTATGAAGTAGACCTTCACTAGCATAGAGAAGACAATGATAGATGGGACAGTAGCCATTTTAAAATCTTGTTTTGTTTTCTATGTTTCAGTGGTAAATGTTACCATTCAAATGTGAAATCTAATGATCTAAAGTAATAGTTTCACTCCCGTCTTAAAAGCTTATCTCCCAAAGCCTTCCCCTGGAACAAGGATACACCACGAGAAGCATCATTGAACCTTAGTCCCTAGCTCACAGACCTTATAAATCCTGTGCCAAGATGTCTCCTCAGTAGATGACATTTTAATGATTACTATGGGGAGTTGGGAACTATTGCTTCACCCTCACGATCAGAGTAATTAATTTTCTTAACTACCAGGCCAAATTCTGCCACAGGAGTCCAGTTGAGGAATTTCAGACCCATAGGAAGTACATTAGCTCTTCAAAGTGATGGGGGTGCCATTTCAAACACACAAGCAAAGGAGCTATTAAGCTTCTGGCTTATTTCAAACAACTTGCAACCCTTGTCCCTCAGGAAAAAGAGAGAGAGAGAAAATAACAATTTGCACACATCTTTCATTTTCCAGTAAAAATACCCATAGCCTGCAGATCTTTGGATATCAGGTATTGTGGTTGGGTGGAAGACCAAAGTGTACAGAAAAACAGTGTTGTGCCAGAAGACAGCACAGTAAAACACACCCTGCTCCAAAGAACACCAGACCTGAGCATTCAGAGGTCTGGATGGGTGACGGAGAGCATCACCAGCCATTACACTTGATGACCAGAGAGGAGGGTGAGGTCTCAAGGGCTTTGAAGTTCATTTTCCAGCTGTATCTAACTTTCCCCTCCAAATATCAGAAGTGCCCAGAGTTCCATTTTAAAGAGAGGGTGGATGAATTATTTCCTCCCCATTGTTTCCTTGTACAATCTAATTCTAG
Source organism: Ictidomys tridecemlineatus (assembly GCF_052094955.1). Taxonomy (NCBI): domain Eukaryota; kingdom Metazoa; phylum Chordata; class Mammalia; order Rodentia; family Sciuridae; genus Ictidomys; species Ictidomys tridecemlineatus. The sequence goes on along the minus strand of NC_135483.1, from coordinate 115,653,508 downwards.
GTCGTCATCATTTAAGTTGCCTCTGACATGGTTTTGTAGGATATTCTATTTAACATCCATGAAGACCAAAGAGAAGCTTTAAATATCGGTTTACTCTCACAAAATAGCCACAGCTCAACAGTTTCTCCTTTCAACGAGGCATTCAACTGGCATGCTTCCATGAGATTTGTCTATTCAGCCATATCATTTTTTTCACCTTGGAATTCTGTGAACAGCTGGGCAATTTTCTTAGAGTCAATGAAAAAGCAAAGATTTTTTAGCTTTCCTTTTAACCTATTTCACATTGTGCAAGTCTCCTACAAGAATGTTTATCTAAATCTAAAATTGGTAGCAAATATATTCTTCCAAGGCTATTTTCAAAAAAATCCATGAATGGCATTGTTTCATCAGTCATCTTTATTTACTTTTTTATTTTTTTATTTTTTTTATTTTTTGGTGCTGGAGATGGAACCCAAGAGCCCTCACACATGGTAAGTCTCCACTCTACCACTGAATTAAACACCAGCCCTCTAAGTTATCTTAAAAAGTCACCCATTTCTAAGACATCTTTACTTTCCTTCACTAATGTGTAATTGCATGGGAATTGAATGTTCTTTGGTGTTTCCTTCTCTTAAAAATCTGAGATTGTCTTGGCCACCACCAATGCATGCCACAAAGTAAATCTGGCTAACTAGTTCAACTTTGCTCTAAAGAAAGAGTTTGATATTTATTTTCTGCAATTATCATGTATTATTTTTATAATCTGGGAAATAAAAATGTGGCAAAAGATTTCAGTAATAATGGCAACAGGAATTTCAGTACTGTACTTCAAAAGAGCAGAGCAGGCTAGACAGATATGTAATTGACAGGAATCTAGAACACTAGTGACTGAGGCAGAAGGTAAGGACCTCACCTTCAAAATTTCTTGCTTGTAAGCCTTTCACAAAGTTAACATTTTGTTTTGGGTGGCATAAAATTCTCTTTGTGAGGATTATTCTGATAAGTGAGACAACAAAGCAGAAGCAATTTCCCTAGGAAGCTGCTGTAATGGAGGAGGCTCTTGAAAAAAACACAGGAAGACCAGAGCTTTAATTTAGCCTCCTCACATCTGCACCAAAGGAAGGCATATAAGGCAACCATGGCAGTAAGACATCACCTGGAAGGTGAACAGAATTGCAACTGAAGACAGGGGATAAGGTGCTAGCCCAATTGATAGGGACTCAATGACAGAGCAGGGTTGGGGTTGGACATGATGACCAGGGTGTCTTGTGGCTTGTTGGACATATAAAAACAGCCTGGATGGGTCTCTGGAAAATGACTGGGCTAGTGAGGAAACTAAGATTCTGGAAAAAGCTTTGGAAGTAGAGGAAAGACTTTTTGGAAGATAGTAAATTTGATAGTTATTTTACTTCCTCAGCAATTCTTCTTATATTTGTTTCATTAAAAATTATTTTATACTTCTCTTATGATAAGAATAAGAGATGTGGGTGTATTGTGCTTACTTAGTACTGACATGTGGTAGGTACTGTGCAAGACCTTTGAAAGCATTATTCACCTACTCCTCACCATGGGAATGGGTTCTTTTATGATCTCCATTTCACAAGTGAGAATATGGAAGCTTAGCTTTGCATGACCTGGCCAAGCTTATACTTCTAGTAAATGGCAGAGCCAAGGCTCACATTCAGGCCTGCCTAACTCCAAAGCCTGTTTTCCTTGCTTCCTTAACCTCAATGTCTCCTTTTATACTGTTGATAGAGGAAAAAAATGAAACACATGAAAAAAAATAGCATAATTCAAAGACTCAAAGAAAGAAATGTTAACATTTCAGCAAATAATTTCACAGCCTTTTCCATATGCACAGTTTTTTCTACATATTTATATTTTTACTGAGTAGATAAAATATTGTATTCATGATTTTATTCATCTTAATATATGTGTTTTTCCACATTCAATTAAAAAGCCATGAATTACATGTCACTAAACCAACATGGTGTATCATGTTCTATATAACCCTTCCCCTGTCACTGAACACTTACATTATTCCCAAGTTTCTACCCAGTCAACAAAATTGTCATAATAATTTCTCTGCAAACACTTTCCTCCTCTGTTACTTAGTATAAAATAGAGAGATGAAGATCACTGGTTCAAATCACATAAAGATGTGAAGGTCTTCATCTTTAAGATACATTACCTAGATTACTTTCCTAGTATGCTTGCTGATAGATTCCACCAGTACATAGAAGATTTGATCCAATACACACTTGTCAAAATAGATTCACCTATCTTATTAATTTTCTATAATCTGATAATCTTTTTTCCCTTGTTTACACTTGCAAACTAAGAATAGGAGCACTTCCTAAACAATATCTCTTTATTTTTTTAATTACCATCTGGGGACTATTTTAACAATTATTCAGCATTGAAACTTTAGGCTTATCTCCATAACTAACAGGATATTGGGGATACAGAAGTGAGAGAAAGAAAAATGATGTGTTCTTTACTTTGGAAAAATCTCAAGATTGGGAGCATTTCTTTCCATTTGATTTCTATGACTTGATTTAACTAAAACTTCTATGGGACTTCTTTGAGTTTCTTTCCTCCTATTTCTTTCAGTCTAAAATATTATTAGATAACTTTTTCATAAACAGTAAGTACAGCGTGCAATTGTCTAGTGCACCAAGTTTTACTAAGTGATTCCCTGTTTCTTGATTCCTTTAACTGGCTCACAGCCTCCAACCCATTAGCAAGTCAACCATTGTTCTACGCTCTCCTTTCATTAGTTTATCTTCTCTCTACAACCTTCCCAATGAAGTAGGAAAATGCATGTGATGTATTTTATAAAGATCAAAATTGCCATATATACGATGATTCAGAAGTCACCACAGACATTTCCAGGGCCTAGAACTGTAATGTCAATTTGTGAAAGTCACCATTAATAAAGATTTCAAACTGGTGACATTTAGAGATGAGAGTTTATTCTGAATTCCTAATATCAAGGTACAACAGTAGAAGTCTTGACTTGAGTGCCATTAAAAATGGGAACTCTGAACTTGCCACTATTGGGTCTGAGCAGCCATTTTACAATTCTACACTTAATATAATCACGGCTCTTTAAATATTCTGGCTTTGGTGGATAAGATTTACATCTGTCTCCCAGTCTAACTGAGCCATATTAATCGTTCCCAGGCAGTAGCTGCTCTGCTTTGGGGAGAACATTTAACTCAGAGCTCTGCAAAAATGGAACTCTGTTCTGTTGACTGTAGAGTACGTAGGTCAAGTGGAATTTTTGGCACTTCATTACATTCCCTGACCCTCACTAAACAAACTTCAAAATATATATGTTTGCAACAATTTGGAATAAACACTACATACAAGTGTTGATGGGAGATTTTCTGAAGAACTACCAAATGCATCAAGACTAAGGAAAACATTCTAATGATTCTTTCAAACATGAATATATTTAAATTCTAGTTAAACAATCTTCTTATTTAGTCTTCTCAAGCTTTGATGACATGCCACGATTGGCTGTTCATCAAAAACTTAGCAAAAAATGCTTAACAAGATAGAATCGTGTGCACATACTTGTGCATAATTAAACCCAGTTTATATAAATCAGTGCAGGGTGGAATATGGTCACACCACCCAAGAAAGGTTGGTGGCTGGAAAATAATACATTTTTCCCCCGTGTAAAATTAAAAAAATATTAAAATTAGAATGCTTTGAAATGATATAATAATCTGATATTAAATCTTAGTTTAAAATATCTATTTTCATCGCTATTGAAATAGATGAAATTTCTACAAAAGTTAGGAAATTCATTTAGATATAACAAACAAGCTTTAACTGTTATTACGGGGACTGTGTGGCATGATATGGAGGAGTCTCATCTTTTCAAGGTTTTTTACTAAATAGATCCTCATCTCTGTGAGGTTTTTTTTTTCTTCCCTAAAGGAACATTTAGCTGACTCTTAGTTTCTTCATTTTATAGCTGTTCTTTGAGTTGAAAAATAAAAAGGAGTGATTGAGACTGAGTAATGGATATTTCTCAAGAACTCTAAGACTAGGTATTGCATAGCATTAAAGAGTATACTTTTCCATTTGTTTTATGACTTGGTCCAGTTAGAGTTACCGAGATAAGCACTCCAGTATTTACTTGTAACTTGAAACCCTTTTCATGATGTGTAAAAATCCCGAGGGAAAAAGAATTAACATCTGAAGAATGCTTACCTTGTGCCATGCATTTTATATGCATTATCTCATTTAATTCTCATAACCACAAGATATGGTTGATATTATTTAATCTGATTTTACTTGCCTGAGATCATAACAGGAGTAAAGTACAGAACAAGGCTTTGAGTCTAGGTCTCTCATTCTCTTTCTATTTCTTTGAAACCCAAGATCCTTTCACTGAAATTCACTGAGTTTCCCACTGTAGCCAGCATGTGGAGGCGTAAGAAGGGATAACAAGGGTAATAATAATAAGGAGGTTTTAAACTTTGAGATAATGTTCCCCTCTGAGAGTAAAATAAGAGAATAATATGATGCATGTGTTTAAAACCTGTTCCCTAACTCAAGAATTGGTTTGGCAAGTTATGGACTACCCATACGTTGGAATACTATGCCATCATTAAAATGAATAAGAAGAGTCTATTTAATGAAATGGAAGGTTGTCCATGATTTGAAAAATAATTGCAGAACCGTATGTGCAGTATATGTACTTTAACACCAGAAGCAACCACACACACATATGGTTGCATGTGCTTTGAAACAGGTCTGGAAGGATGCATAAAAAAAGTGTTAGTTACTTCTGCTCAGCAGGCTCAGAATGACTTGTAGGCAAATTTCACTTTTTAATGTGTATGCATTGCTGTTGCTTAATTTTTTGTGTGTGCAGTTGCATGTATTACATTCACAATTAAAAATCATGACATGCATTAGTTGAAAAATGTGTAGGAATGACTCATCCTAAGGAATGGATAATTGAGGTGATTCAGGAGATTTAATCTTACAAAAGCAAAACTGCTATCTTGGATCACTATTCTGTGAAAAATGCTTCACAATTACTATGTATATACAGTGAAAGCTAAAATCTCATAACTTGTATTGCACTGTGCCTTATCTGAAGAAGGTGTTAACAGAAGGCAAATGAGTAACAGTCATTTCAGACTTAACTTGTACAAAATGGACCTCTCAAACATACTCTTCCTGTTCCTCCCCCAGTTTACCCATCTCTGTATGTATCATTATCATTTCTTCACTTGCCAAAGCAGAAACCCACCTGATTTCTCTTTTCCTTACCCCAAACAACAGCAAACCCATCTTGACCTACCTCCAAAATCTCTTTACTCATATCTTTCTGAGGGCTTTATTCAAGGCATCCCTGTCTCCTACTTGGCCTATGATGGCTGCCTGTTATTAGATCTCCCTGCTTTCACATTTGCAATCCATTTTCCATTCAGCTGTTTGAGGGATCTTTTATACTCCTTGAATTTATCACTCTCCAGTCGTTCTTCCTTGTTTTTAGAACAGAAGCCAGATCTTTCATTGGTTCACATGTGACCAATGAGACCTGTGACCTGATGCTGTATAATGTTTAGAACTTCAGCTCCTGTCCTCCACCCGTATTGCTTACCAGGTGCTGGCCATCTAGGCCTACTTTCTGCTTTTCAAATGCATCCAGCTCTTTGGGACCTATGGATCTTATTATTTGCTTTTCTCCACCTGGAATGCTCTCCTCCTTACTGTTTACATGAATAATACCTTATTCATTGGAACCTACATTTTACAGATGAGGACACTGGATTTCAGAGAGTTTAACTTATTTGTGGTCATAGCACTTGTTGTATGATGGGTTTTGAATGCATGTCTGAATCATTTCATGCTCTTCCCATCACATTAGATAGCAAAGTCAAAGATGGATTATCTCAGGGACCTGGCAATGGTTCTGACAGTCAGAAAACATCTACCTACTTGTTGAAAAGTCCAAAGGAAAAATAAATTTTTTCAGAAGCTCCTTTTGTAAGTTCTCCTTCCTATCTCTAGTACATTTTTCAGTTTTTACAGGAAGTCTTAGGTCAGCTAGAGGGGAAAATATGAGAAGGTAGTATCGAAAAATCTAGTCTTAGAAATTTAAAGTTAAGTGTTGCTTATTTCATAATTATTATAATTCAACATACCCAGAAACCCTTACAACTTACTTAGTTAGATGTCCAAAGAGGGCTTTCATGGTGTCACGATTTGGTGGAGGGAGTTTTTGTACAAGAGACTTTATAGTTTCAATTCTTGTGTTATTGTCTGGCTTTTCTAAAAAACAAATAAACAAATAAATAAAAAGGTTAGAAATGATTTCATAGGTACATGAGATAATTTACTGAGGAAAATTTTAACTAAGACTTAACAACTTAAAGTACTATCAGTAACCAAAGGGAAAGTGTGTTCTTCACCAAGTTGTTATGGAGTTTACCTTGATTATATGAATTAGACCATGGTGGTAAGAAAGCAGTGACACTGTGACTTTGACACAACCTTCCTTAAGTCAAGTATTGAATTGTTTTCTTCAATTTCCTATTTTATAAGGTGTAAAAGGACAAATTGTGGCATCAACATTTTAATCCCTGGAACCTGTGACTATGTTACTTCACCCAGGAAAAAAAAAAAAAGACTTTGCAGATGTGATCAAGCTAGGGATTGAGGTGGGAAGACTTTTCTGGATTATTATAGTGGGTCCAGTGTAATCTAAAAGGTTCTTATCAAAGGGAAGAAAGAGGATGGGACTCAAAGAGAGAAGGTGATATGACAGTGGAATCACAGGAGAAGGGCTATGTGATGGGAGCCTGGGCTAATGAGGGACAACAGCCTCTAAATGCTGGAAAAGGCAAGGAAACAGAGCCTCCAGAAGAATGCAGCCCTGCCACCATCTTGAGTTTTTCCCTGTGAAACTGATTTCAGATGTCTAGTCTCCAGGAATGTAAGATAAGTTTGTACTCTTTTAAGCCACAGAGTTTGTACTATTGGCATACCAGCAGTGGGAAGCTAATACATAAGGACATATAAAACAAAGAATTTTTTAAAAAAATTACTTCTATGCTATCTTTTCTCCTGATGCATTTTGGGTTTGCTACAAAATAAGGAGGTTGCAAAATACAAAACTCCAAAAAGCATAATAATTGGCCTTATGCATTTTTAAAAATAGGAAGTTGTTCAAAACTGCATACCACATGTATTGTTTTTCCTCATTTTGTTCCTTTTGCATGGAAGAAAAATTAAGAAGTTATTTACTTAGCACCCTAAAAACTTTGTCTTGCCATGGTCTTAGTCAGGACCTTACCATTTTGAGGTGTAATTATTTATTGCACTTAAACACTTTAGAACATTGATTTGTTATCTTTCTGATGTATATTTTATCTTTAACTTCTAACACAGAGCTCCTTATAATTCTAAAGAGGTCACTGCTGGAAGAGATATATATGGAAATATATGTAAGTTAATCCCCCACCCAATATCCACTCTTATCTCCCTTTGCATAACAATCCCATTGTGGAGAGGATGGCAACATATCAGCAAAAAGGCTAATTTCCCAGAATTTTTGGCAACTGGTGTGGCCATGTGACCAAGTCTGGCCAATGAAAGTTGAGTTAAAGCATTATGTAGGACTCCTGAGGAGTGTCCAGAGCTGATTTATTTAAACTTTTAAACTTTTCTTCTTTATGCTTCTGAGAATGTATATGGAATTGGTATACCAGGAAATGACCTTGAGAATGGAGACTATGAAGAATGCACACTGCCAGAAGGAACATTCCTCACTGTGGGGCAGTGAGACCTGGGATTCTGTGATTTTGTGTACAAAAACCTTTGCAGATGGTTCTTGAATACTAAGAGTAAACATGGTTCCTAATAAGATGTACTTCAATAGCCCAATTTCTAATCTTCTGTTAGTTGGTATATAAATTTTATTTACTAGGGTAAGAAAGAATTAGTTTAGAAACTGCCAGTTTTCTTAGCAAGATGTTTCAAAAGAAACTTTTTATAAGGAATTGTAGGAAAATGTCCTGCTGAAGATAGTATTTGGCTAAAGAGGGGTGAGAGCAGTCTTCCTAGTAGAACTCTGCCTGGAAGATTTTTCTTTTTCCTTCTAAAACCACAAGGGTCTATAAATAATGCCTCCCACAGTCAAAGCTTTCAAAATTGCAGTTATTCTTAGAAGAGTTCCAACATAATATGGCTTGGACAACTGCAAATGAAAGAAACAAAGGGGAAGAAAAAGAAAAAAAAAAAAAAAACAAGATGCTGCAACATTATAGCCCACACCAGATGTAATCTTTTCTGCCAAAAAGTAGTGAGCCCCCTGGTTATTTAATGATGGTAAGAAAATGTGATGCTTTGCAGGACTACTTGGGGCCTATGGGATACCTTAAACTCAGAAAAAGCTATTTAAAAAGTCAATATAGATATTTTTTAAAAGATGAGAGTGAAGCTGATATAGTGACTCAGAACAGAGCTATTAGTAGTGTTAGATACCTTGTATTTAACCCTCTGATGTGAGTGTTTAGGTGTATTTTTTTTTCAAGAGGTAGATACTTTTGAAGTTTGGCATGATTCTAGAAATGCATTTTACTTGAGGATCTGGTGAAACATTTGGTTTAAGCAATGAAGATGTTATTAGGAACAGTAGAAAGAAGAAAGGAGGGGAGAAGAGGAAACCTTTTTAGTTTCACTGAAATTTCTGACTATAATCAGGTCAATTTCAGAATCTCCAGAAAAGGGACAGGTTGACATTCAGGGCTGCAGAAAGTAGCAGCCTTAAATTAAACTTGACAGACAGTAAGTGGGGAGTGATCTAAATGGCTACATTCAGCAAACCTTAGTTTTGGGGAACATATGATCCAGTCAGAGTGAGTTTAAAAAAAGGTTGAGCATTGCTCAATTGGAATAATTGAATTTCAAGGTCACAAACATGATGCTCAAGCAGGAATTAAAACATCATCAAGTCTGTTAAGCCACCAGGTAAAAGAATTGTTAGCTTTCCTGAACAAAGTTAGCTCTCCCTTTGCTGTGTTCCTTTGCTTTTAGAACATTTTTCTTATGCAATACTTCACATGGTATTTCCATTACTTGTATTCCTATCCATTTCCCCCATTAAAGAGGGAATCTTCCTATAAAGCTGAGTTGTTTTTATTCTGGTAGACAGTAGATTGAAAGAACAAAACATGAATTAGTAAATGAATGAAAGACATGAGCAATGATTGGAATAGATTGACCTCAGTTTAAATTCTGTAACAGCTTTTTATTAGCTATGTGGTCTTGGACATCTTTCTTATTCTCCTTGAATAACATTTATGGAATTCACAAGATAGTACGTAATGTACATAGCACAATGACTGGTAAAACTAAATTCTCTGAAAGTTTTCACCCCCCCATACCTTTTTTTGAAGTTCATGCTGAGTTTAATTCTACTTTTGTTTCTAGCACTTAGCATACTACTTGGTTATAGCCAGCATTCAAAATGCAGTTGCTAATTCTTGAACTGAGTTGGTATCAGTTCATGAAAATACAATTGCTAAGGTAGCTTGCCATTACACAAGTCCCTAAATACTTGGTGATGGACTGAGAAATTGATGATCTGATTGGTGAGATGTTATGCATCAGAACCTTTATAAAATATATGGTGGCTTCTCAGTCTGCCTATAAGAAACATTCTACATAAAAATATTTTATAGGCATATTTTCCTTTTTCTATTTGCACACATACTTGAGCAATCAGACAATTGGAGAGTCATACATGCATATTTGTGGGTAAGCAATGCTATTATTCTAGAGGGGAAACTACAATGGCTTAGAAAGGGCTGAAATATTGTTAAGATGAAACAATTTATTTTTCTTAAAACCTAATCAGAACAAAATCTTTTGAAAGGTTATAGGAAAGCAGTGTTTTCCCATTCAAATCAATACCACACCCACTCTTCCATAGCTTGTAAAATCAGGAAATATCACAAACACTTCTAAGTGGGGGAACATCTAAAAATACAATTGGATACATTAAAATCGAAATGACACCTTTTCAGATCTGGTTTATTGATGTGTCATATTAGGAATTAGAATCAGCATACATAATACAGGAGTGGTTAATGAGCTAAGATTCATACACAGCTTACTAAAGACGTGTCAACTGCCTTCAATTGATTCAGTGAGCATCTGAAAGACAGCATTTTCTATTAATATTTCTTCTTCAGCATATGGTTTCTCATTATTGTGAAGCATTGAAAGTTTGAGAAGGCTTTAAGATAGCTCTGACTTTTTTACATTATGATTAGAGGGGGAAGGTAAAGAAACATTTTTTTTCTATGTGGAGAATTAAAGAATCTATTATCTTAGTTACACTATATACTAAGAGACACAAAAATCTTTCTAGAAATAATAAGCTCCACATTTTTTTCTTTCATTTGCACTTACTCCTACCCTCAATGCAATATGATTTATTTCATATGTACTCTATGCTCGTTAATACCTCCATTTTAGATCCTCATCTACATTCATATATCCTCTCTCCAGTCTGAACTGTGAACCCACAACTGTGTAAACTGTAGTGGTACATTTTGGCTGTCCAGCAATGATTCTAAACTGTTTCTCACTCACTGCTCACTACCTGCCCCCATCTTCTCAATCAACACCAAACACATTGTTGTAAATCAGCTTCTTCAGAAACAATTTCATGCTGCTTGGAAAATTAACCTCTCTTACATGATGTGATATAGGTTTTAATGCCACAAGAATGTGGCTTTATAGCCCCTTCCCCCATTCGTGGTTTTGAGGGCACATTTTTCAAAATATGTTTTATGGTAGTTATATTTGCATTTATCTGAATGAAATGTTGCTACTAAAGTAAGAACATTTACAACCATATGCCTTTTAGAAAAGAGATAAGATAAAGTTATGCAATGATGGAAAGTTCTACGCAGGGAAGAACTATGGCCCTGCTGGCCTCTAGACACTTTCCTGATCTTATCATCCATGCCTTTATTTTTCCTAATTTATTTATAGCAAAACATTAAATCATAATTCAAAATAGATCCTGCTATTGTATATAGGTTCACCATAGGAACACAAGACTAGCTTCTCCCAGTAACCATTACATAGGGAGTACTGTTCATCCCACATATCTACAACTGGCAAAGGACAACTGCTTCCCTTTGTTAAGGAGGTCATAAGTACCACAGCTGTTCTGCTTCTGAAAGTTATTTGGAATGTTTAGTGCATCCTGTATGAAAAACACAGTAGTCAATACAAGTCAGAGTTATATTTGGTAGAAAGCCATTCTCTAATTTATACCCAATTTATACTTTTTGTATCATGGTCATTTCAAAATTTAGTTAGAGACTCTTCTTGCTTCTAGGAAGAATAAGTATCTTCAAAGAACATTTTTGTTTGTTTCAGTCTACTCTGTACTCTACTACTTGGTACATATCTTAGAGAATATGCTTTTTTAATTTCAAAACTTGAGTTGGGATTGAAGAATCATCCAAAGTAGAGAAATGATTGCTAGGTTAATGTCTTTAGCTTGCATTTGCTTTAAGAAGAGACACTCTAAGGGCAGATTCAAACTTCACAAATGGATACAAATATGCACATATTTCAAACACATCTTATAAATAAGAGAAGGTTACACAATTCAACCATACAGCAGAATGAAATCATGTCACTTGTAGGAAAATGGATGAAATTGGAGATTATGTTAAGTAAAATAGGTGAGGCATGGAAAGACAAGAATCATATGTTTTCTTTTATATATAGAATATGAAAAGAACTTAAAAAGGATAACATGAAAGTAGAAAGGGGGTTACTAAGGAAGGGAACTGGAAGATGGGGGAGGAGTGAAAAAGTGGAAAAAGGGAGAGTGACTTTTACCAAAGTACATTATATGCATGCATGAAATTGTAACAATGAAACCCATCATATTGTACCGTTAATATGCATTAATAATATAATAAGAAAAAATGAATAAGAGAAGTGGTGTAACAGGTATCTGAAAGAACCAGGTTAAAATTTTTGCTTTTCTCTATGATTTGTGGCAAGTTGTGGAACTCCTGATGCTTCTAATCCTTTACTTAAAAATACAAAAACATATGTCTCAGAATTTTTGTAGAATTAAATGTTTAGACACATACAAATGGACATATAATAAGTGCTTACTAATTAAAGTCCCCCTTTACCTCAAACTGTCTTTTTTTTCTTTTTAATTCTTCTATCATCCCTCACAATTGACTGCTTATACTTCAAGATTGTTTCCAAAAATCACATGAAACCATACATTTTACTCCTTAGTAACTTTTTCTAAAAACAGAAGCAGGTCACAGTGTGTGATAGATATGTAAATACATAGAATGCTATCAGTTATTGAAGATCGTTTTTGTTAAAATCTTAAGTAGGTACAGTATATCATAAATAGAAATGTCATTGTCTCATGAGCCAAGCAACAATCATGACCTTGAGGCCAATCTGTATTTGGCAATTTGGAGCTTTGTGAGATTCCATGTTCTCCTGCCCCTCCCTCACACTTTCCCCAAATGCCCCATGAAGTCATGTTTTATATTTTATTAAAAGGAAGGCACATTCTCCATGTCTGCCTATGCCTGGTAAGTTTGGCTTTAGATATTGATAAACCATGTCACAACATTTAGAAGGGTGGTACATTACTTGTAGGAGAGACCCAGCAGGAATAAAATGCATGTGCCTCCAGGTGAGGGTGCATTCTTCTTTGTCTGCAGGGACCTCCTGATAATTAGAACCACTCACCTCACTTCTACACCAGAATCCCTTGTATAATCCTTGTTTCTCCTCTTAGGAGATGTTCATGTTTGGTCAGGTTTTTTGTTTCTTTGTTTTGTTTTAAATTAACAATTCCTTTCAGGAAGAAGTTTTAAAATGTGAAAAACTTTCATTGTCAGTAAATGTAAGTATCAAAAATATTCTGACTGATACACTATTCTAAATCTGTAGAGTCCTTGAGTTTGGATAACTTCAGCTCATTGACAACACTAGCACCATTTCCAGGGACCATTTCAAATCCTGGTCTAGCGGGGAGTAGCCGCCCACAGTGCACTGTTAGAAGTATTGCTAAGAACAATCTTAATGTTTTCCGTTTATTTTCTTACTGTCTGGAAATAAATAATTAAGAAGTTATTAAGCAAGTTTATCAATACCTAAATTCAATAAATTTATTTCTTAAGTAGTTGATAGAGTATTAAACACATGTGTATATATGTTTGAAGAAAACAATATTTATTAAGACCTATGTGGAACCCATGAAAGATACAAAGTTCGTTCTCATTTTTTGTCATTTTGTAATACAAAGGGGCAAATAAAATACAAAATATGTCATAATCTGTTATGTGTTAAATATCAGGCATGACACAATATTGGTATCAATGAAGTTTACATACTTCTTCTTACTGAAGTGGTCATTTAAAGTGATTGTTAAAAAACTTTTGAGATATTAACCATATCAAAAAAGTTCGGAATAATTCAGATATTCACAAATCAATGAGTTTGAAATTCTATTTAATTAATTTTTGAAGATCCTAAAAATTTTTATGCTTAGATGCTGAGAGCCATTGCCAAGTAGGTATGATGCATTGAAATTTCCTTGCCAGCGTACCCCATGTTGCTTAGAGGAAGGACTCGTGGAAATGGACTTGCCTTGGACATTTGCAGTGACATTGCATGTATGCTTGAGTAAGGTGACCTTGCTCAAGGACCAGGGCGGATCTTTATGCATCCCATATTACATTCAGGGAGTGTAAAAGTACTATCTTTTCTATTTTATATAACTGAATCTGTGTAATTTCAAGGACTTTGGTGCATTGATCTCACACTAGGGCAAGTTTGGAAAACTTTCTATATGTAACTGTTTATAAAGGGTCTTACTTTGATGCAGTCAATTTTAATATAGTTACATTCTCAAAAATTCACTCCTTAATTTTGCAATGATGTTCCTATTTGTCAGAATCAAAGAGCAAGGCAATGTCTGACACCAGCAGCAATCTTCACACAATCCTACTGTCCTCTCTACAATTTCTTGGTTTTCATAGTAATTTTGGAGGTGTCAAGGTGGTTATGTACATTTCTGTAACTTACAAATGACACGAATTAATCCTTTGGTGATAGTGTATGCTGAGAAAATTAAGCACACTAGTTTATTTCTTTGAAATACAGTTCTGTGAAATATTTATTTGAATTATATTTATTCATGTATATATGCTTTTATAAGGTTTGAAAAACCCAACTCTTACCATTTTGATTCGTTTGATATCTTTCTCATCATAAACCAGCAATTCATTTCAAATACTCTTGTAACTATTTATATTAAGCGTTACCTTTGTACCTTTTCATGAGAGTGGAAATCTTACAAATATTTTTCAAGATTTGGAGTTTTTCATAAAAATGTAATGTTCTACCTCTTTCCATTTGTAGGCAAATTAGATTTATATGGGATTTTAAAAAAAACTCACTGGAAAAAAACTAGGATCTATCACATAATTAGAAAAAATGTGAACTAAGGAATACTTTCATCATATTTGGAGTTAAAAACATTTTTTAAAGAAAGTATATTAATCTTTACTCATAACCAATTCATTTTGAACAAAAGGCTTCTGAAGAGGAGATGCTTGTTGGTATGGTAGACTGTTTGTCCAGGTCATTTAGCATGGCCACACAGTGATACTGATTGCAGAGGAGAGTTATGGATTAAACAAACATTGAAATAATTTAAGAAATGGATTATAAAATAATGTTATGATTCAGCTTTTTTGTTTTGTTTTGTTTTTAATTGTGAGACTATTGTAAAAGAAGAAAAACAGGCAACATGTGGTAACTTTAGTCAGCATTTCTGAACTGGGAATGATAAACACCTCTGCCGAGCTCTGGCATTTATCAGGACTGAGATATTATTACCACATAGAGTCACAGCATGGTTACTGTTATCATCGGAAAAAAGAGCCAGCTAATCTTAATGGTTTGTAAAGCCGTTACCTGCACTGGTCTGACATTTATCATGATCATTTTACCACATGGGTCCTACATAGCAAAGGTCTTTTATCTGGAAGGGACATCACTATGAATTATTATTTGCAGCTAGGTAGAAAATTGTATGTTGTAGATACCTTTTCTCATTATAAATCACATAGTCACATTCCACCATTTCCCCCAGAAAGCTGCTGAGCCTAGGTTTTTTGCCACAGCTTGCTTTTCTCTCCCTCCCCCATCTCTCTTTCTATAGTTTCCTGAAGATATTAGCCATTTTTTCATTAGCATCTTGAATATAATTTTGGAGAACCACATGTGTGGGAGGTATACACAAAGACACACTTTCTTTATAGTTATGGGAATTTCCTGAACTTTCTGTGAAAGGACTACACAGCACTTTAGGAATTGAAGTTGATAAACTGTCTACTTTTTAAAAATGATTCCTTTTTTTCTGACTTGGTGGCCAGACCTTTCTCTGTTCTTGACCTTGTCAATAGAATACTTAGCTGTAGATCAGACAAAATTCCTAGGCTTGATTTGAAATACTCAAAATGCTTATGACATTTCTTGCTTGTGTTCTCATAAGGAGGAAAACAGTTTCATTCTGTCAGATTGTGAGAATTTTCAGACTCTGGTTTAGTAAGTTTCATGCAGTAGGATAGAACACACATTTATTCAAAGAGGCTCAGATTCTATCCCTAACCATCAATGTCCTAATGACATTTACTAGTACATAGTATGGAAGAAATAAGGCTATTAAAAGGTTTGATGTCTTAGAACCATGGGACTAAGTCAGACAAGTAAAATGCATTAATTTAACAATGGAAAATTTCAATGAATAGGCCAAGTTGTTTACCATGGGGGAAAAATGAACAAATCCTCTCTTTTAAAAAGATTGAGACAACTAATCTTCTGGAAGAGATATTTATATATTTTCTTCTTTCTCAAGTGTTCCATTAGGAATAAACAAGCCAGAAATTCTGCACTTTTATAATGAAGAGGGAGGAGAATTCTTTGCCATTTTTGCATTTAGGAAGAAATGTGCAAGAAGAATGTGACAATTTAAGCAAATCAAGATTGTTTCAAATGGATCACAAACGGGACTTTGTGGGATATTTTATGCTAGCATGTGAAGCAAACAGTAAATTTGAGAGGAAGATTTTCTCAATGGTCTAGTTCTGATGTGTTTTCCCATTTCTTTGTGTGTTTAAAGAGGTTTGGATGTGGTGTTTAATATTGCTTCGACTCTTTTGCAAATGAGTTCTGGAGAAATATTCTCACATGAAGGAAAGCTGATGTGCAGTGTTGCTGACAGCAGCTGGGGGGATATGAAGGAAGAAACCAGATTCCCGAGTCTAGATTTAGCAAAAATAAACACCTATCATCCCAATAAAACAAAACAACAACAACAAAAAACCTATCATCTTAAATGTTTAGAAGCATCAAAGTAGACCTCTCTGTCCCTTGAAGAAATCTAACATTTTTCTTAAATGAATCTATTCTTTAAGGAAAAAAAAAACCAAAAACAACTTTAATCTGAGGTGCAATATTTTGCAGTAATGTGTGTTCCTTTGCTTATCTTGTTACATTTAATTCCATATTAATTTTTGTATTGTTACAAATTTCCTCCAAGGAAAGCAGTTTCTGTTTCAAAGATGCTTCAGATCGTGAGAGATGCTTGCATAAATCTGGGGGTCAAGGTGTGGAAACCATTTGTTCAATTCGCCTGAGCTTTCATTGCTCAAAAGGCATTCACATAATTTGGTTCAATATTCTAAAATATCATTGTAAAATGGTGGTCTAACATTCCAGCATACTGCTTTTCCCATCAAATGAAGGACTACACTGATTTAAAACAAATAATCAAGCACGGAACAAACAAGCTCCTTTATTCTTTTTTATTTCAGGATGACTCTTTTGTTCCAGATTAACACCATTCTGTCATTATTGTCCCCCCCCCCCCCACCACACACACACACACAACTGTAACCTGGGAGCATTTACAATAATTAGTGAGGGGCTTTGCTGCTTGAATTTTTCTCCTTTTCTGGGGAACTGGGTGAATTGTCGAGTGCTAATGAAAGTCGGAGACTTCTAGCAGTGGTTGAGCCAGGCACAGTTCAGGCAGACGCTTTAAGCTTCCCACTGTGCGGCAGTGCAAGCTTCCCCGCTGTTATGTTTACCATAGTTTTAATGTCTGTGAAAAAAATTCCTGATGCAACCGAATTATATTATGCCCTTTTGTTTATATAACCCTAACCTCCCTTCCCGCCCCTCACTCCCCACTTTAGCAGATCCCTGTTGCCCCTGCCCATTACAGAAAGCTCCTCAACTTTGTGGCCATCTTCCCACTTTGGTTCTTACCATGACAGCCCAGCTGCTCTGCAGCCTTGTTTGCAAAGCCTATTCAGAAGTTTGGAGTGGATTGCACACACTTTTTTCTACTTATGCCACCTAATAGCTGACATCCTTTTCTCCACTGCATCTGAATTTCATTGGAGGTGATATTACAGCACCAAATTTAATCATCTGGCACTAACAATACTAGCTTAAAAATGCAAACGTGTTGGTGAAATGCACTGTGTCTTTAAAGAAATCTATTAGAAGACCTCAAACTCCCTGCAAACTAATGTGCTTTAAGATGAAATCAACCAATCTGAGATTGGAGTTGTCCTGTTCTTAAAAGAAAAAAAAAAGAAAAGAAAAGAAATGGTTATCTCAAAGAAATGACCATTCCATCATAATTGTAAATTGATGATTTCACCAAGTGTGATGCACGGTGAAGTTTATAATGAATATTCATACAACACTTTCAATCCATTAACAAGACTTAAGACAATGAGGATGCAACTCATTCCATTTAGATAGTGGGAGGAAAGTGGAATTAATAGCAAAAAAAACAGCACTTGGGAAAGTTTAACTTTAATGTATCAAACTCCAGGTGCCAGAGTTTGAGGAAAATAACCAATAATAGCCATTTTTTACATATTTGATGGGACTGATTATGCAATGTGCAACTCTAAATGGCTTATAGCACATTGTAGCATGGTTCCATCCCATTGGCTACAGTAGGGTGCAGGCAGATGGATGACAGTGACAGGGAGAGAAGTGCTTTTGCTTAGCCGTGCGTTAAGATGCCATCCAGAAGCTCTGTGCACTGCAGACACTTCATTAGGATGCCAGGATAATGGTAAACTACCACTCAGAGTGACACCCCATTTCCTGCT